>NC_082677.1:45024732-45042232 GCF_025265405.1 Mesoplodon densirostris
CAAAACAACTAAATATTGCAGATGAAAAATTGAAGTAGTAAAATTTGAATGAGTAACACAACACAATTATGGAAAACATGTAAAGCTTTTTGACTCTGTGTGCCTTGGAACACTAAGGAAAAATTAATGTTATTTGTTTTACTACTTAGAGAAGGGCCTGGAACAACAAATAAACCTCTCCCAGTGCTATATATAAATTCTAGGGCATGCTACCCTTGCAGAAAGGGAAAAATATGTTCTGATCACTGCTCCTATGTACTCTTTTTTGTTTGTTCTATAATTTTCTAACTTATGTGATTTGGTAGTGATTGTTTTAAAATATATATTACTTTATTCTCTTCTTTATTAACACCTGAAAGTTGTCCTATATTCTTTAGACAAAGTCAAATTTTTTTTAAGTTACTTAAATTTTAAAAGAGGTTACAATGCTGTTCTTTGTAGGAAAAGGAAAAGGGTTGGAGAGAAACTCTAGGGAAGGGGTGAGCTTGAAGCCCACTCTTAAGGTAATCACTTGTCTGTAGGTGCCTACTTGCCTTCTCAGTGTCACTTTACTGGTTTCTTTTGGTAAAGAAGCTCTTAAATGATTAAAGATCTCTAATGATTTCACAGAGGGAAGAGAAAAGAAAGACAAGCAACCCATATTTCCTGATCGTCTTATGGTTAAAAAAATAATAATAAAAACCTTAATATTAGAAACTAATACTTTGGGGCTTCCCTGGTGGCACAGTGGTTAAGAATCTGCCTGCCAATGCAGGGGACATGGGTTCAAGCCCTGGTTTGGGAAGATCCCACATGCCATGGAGCAACTAAGCCTGTGTGCCACAACTACTGAGCCTGTGCTTTAGAGCCCGTGTGCTGCAACTACTGAGCCCATGAACCACAACTACTGAAGCCCACGTGCCTAGAACCCATGCTCCACACGAGAGAAGCCACCGTAATGAGAAGCCCACACACTGCAACAAAGTGTAGACCCCGCTCGCTGCAACTAGAGAAAGCCTGTGCACAGCAATGAAGACCCAACGCAGCCAAAATAAATAAATAAATAAATTTATTTTTTTAAAAAAAGAAACTAATACTTTGACATGATAGCATGTCATGGGATTGACATTCAATGCATATTTTTTGAGTAAGTAAATGCAGAAAGGTAAAGACAAATCAGATTTTTCATTTGTAAAAATAATTTTCATTTCTTCTCCATTTTATTAAAAAAAAAAAAAAGGATTTTGGGCTTCCCTGGTGGCGCAGTGGTTGAGAGTCTGCCTGCCGATGCAGGGGACACGGGTTCGTGCCCTGGTCTGGGAGGATCCCACATGCCGCGGGGCGGCTGGACCTGTGAGCCATGGCTGCTGAACCTGCGTGTCCAGAGCCTGTGCTCCGCAACGGGAGAGACCACAACAGTGAGAGCCCCCCCCCCCAAAAAAAAGGATTTCAAAAGGAAATTTCTAGGTTGGTTTCAGACTATCATTTTTCAGGTGTTTTTTTTCTTCTTCTTCCCTTCTTATGATCAACACGAGGGTGGAGGACAGAGGAAGATGTTAGGAGGTGTAAAGTGAGGTAGAAAAAAAATACATAATAACAATAACAAAAATAAGATAATTATGTGTAGGTATCTTCCTCTTGTTAGACAATAAATACCAGGCATCCTGTGGATATGAACATTTAGACATCTCTTTATTGAGTGAGGATTGCTTTTCTAGCTTTCAAGAAAAGTTATATAGTTTAACAAAGAATAAGTTTTATGTGAATTTTTTGTCTTATTAAATGTTACATTTATTACCCATGTATAAATATACATTGTTAAACTCACTCAAATTATTTCAGAACATAACTGAATTTCAAATACACTGTGTTCACATGCTCCTAATGAAGAAAGGTCTATGGAGGGGTTTACAACCTTATAAACAAAAAAGAGATGTTTATCCTTGCACAAACATATGGGAACTGAAGAAAAACTCAAATGGCAAGTATGCAACTATGGATGAAGGCCTCTAGAATGAATTCTGAAATTCCCTAATCTCATATTAGATAAACAAAGTGAAACGCTGTTTAATAAATGTATTTGCATAATAAGATCATCGTTTCTTTTTTAAAATATTAACTCAGAAATAGGACTTGGCCTGTTAATGCCTGAAATATTAAAACATAAGAAGAAAGGAACGGATAAACAAAAATCAGCCCTTGAGATAAATACACAAAGCTAACATTATAGGAAAATATGAGTTACATATCTAATGATTTTAAGTAGTTATGTTATAAGAGTTGCCATTTTGTGTGCTTGTTTGTTCTCAGAGGTCTTGTACTCAAAACAGGTTGGTAAATGGAAAACACAGGCTCATGACTTGAAGGCCTCTTTTGAATGCCTGTTCCATGATACTGAGTTTTTAGGTCTCACTCTTAAAATAAATATAACAATATGTTTTTATATAGTTGTCTTGATGAAGAACCATATAATATAAATATAAGTGCATACCGTGTCTGGCATATAGTAGGTACTTAATAAATTCTTGCTATTATTGTAAGGATCATTTTCCTCTTTCATTCAGAAAGCAGAAAATAAGCTAATCATATGATTGAATCACTTTTTGTAAGACCTATGACAATGAAACAATGATAAAGTCCTTGGTTGAACATTGCCAATTGTTAAGTCTTTATACTGATATTTTTGCCAGTTTGTAAAGACAATTTAGCTGGCAATAGTTCTTTGGGGTTTTCAAATATATTGCGTTGTAAGACTACGTTATTAAAATCTAACCCTGCAAGAGAATTTTGAGAAAAAGATATATTGCCTTTCAATTTAAAAATTGGTTTTAATTTTAGAAATACTGAGAGAGATGAAAAAAGTAAAACAAATTATGAAAACTTTAAATCAGTTTACTTTTACAAACATTTATACCCCACTTTCTAACATTTACTATTTACGTGTTAAACTGTTCCACCAAAAGCAATCTAGAGGGGTGTCTCCAACACCAACACAAAGTAATTGGAAAAGCTTTACCAAAATAAAAACTAAGAAGTCTGTCCTTCACAGTACTTAATTATGAAAAGCTTACACTACCGACGAAAGATGAGATTTTGGGAAAACCTGAAAGGAAAAGAAAAGCTCTAATATGTTCATAAACTTAAAGATTTCTAGTATATAGTAAGCATTCAGTAAATACCAATTGACTTCCTTCTCCTTCCCATTATTGACTGAATCATGAGGATAATAATAACTTTAGGAAAAAATGCTTTTGTCTTAATAATCCATGACAGTAGCCCTAATTATCTCTTCCACTTTGTATTTGCTTTAGTATCTCAAAATAATTGGGATATATGTGATGATAGCAAGTTATATATGAATATATTTCTCAATTAATTTTATTTTGGTGGTGTCAAATGGAATTTACAAGGCTCTGCCTAATTTCAAATAATATGACACACTTTCCTATATATCAGGTATATTCAGAAAAAAATTAATGATAAGTGAATCCAAAAAAACACTGGGAGACATTTTTAGCCTATTAGAAACAACATATTTTGAAGTTACCTACTTTGATGAGTAAACCACTGTTTTTAGAGCAACTAGTCAGAAAAGGTGTTTCAAACATTTTTTTTGGAAAAATACAAAAAACAATACAGTAACTTTTTTTAATGGTTAGGAGAATAGGAGAATATAATGGAAACTCTGAGTCACAGAAAAGCCCTTCAAAGCATATTTCAGATTTTTTTTTCTGTCTTTTCCACTAATTGCAGTTAGAACAATTTTTATTCCATTGCCCTCATCAGACTATTTGTAGGTCAGCATCCAAAGGAATAAAAGAAAGTCTCATATGTAATTCCTTTTATTTCAAACTAAAAATTATCATGAGAAAAGGAAAAGACATAAAATAGTAAAACAAAGTCAAAAGAAAACTCCAAGCTTGACCCTTATTTGTTTGCCTATTTTTCTCAGTGCTTCAAATTAGGCTTAAGCACTATGATATTGAAATCATTATTAAAACTTGGAGATTTGGCATTAACAGATATACACTACTATATTTAAAATAGATAAATAACAAAGACCTGCTCTATAGCACAGCAAACTATATTCAATATCTTGTATAATGGAAAAGAATATGAAAAAGAATATGTATATGTACAACTGAATCACTATGCTGTACACCTGAAATATTGTAAATCAACTATACTTAAATAAAAAAAGAAAAAAAAAAACCTGACCACAGTTATTTCAAGACCATATTAAATTCGAATATGCTACTTTAAGTAATCTCATTAAAATTAGTTTAAGGGTCTTTCCAACACTTTTTCAACATTTTATACAAGAACCCCTTCTCTCTCTCTCTCTTCCCACCCCACCCCCACTTGCATAGAGAGAAAGACTCACATAAACACACTAGAAGCTTGGTCAGGAAATTAGACATCTTATCTTCAGGTTTGTTCAATAAGGACCAATAACCTGGACCTGCAGCACTCTTCACGATAACTGCCTTTACAAAATGAAATTTTGACTTCTTCACAGCTTAGCTACAAGAAGACAGTATCAGTGGACCTGCATTTCTGTGTAATATGAAGGGTAGTAAAAGATTTCACCATCTGACAGGGGAAAAATGAAGAACTGATAAAAAAAAATCTTTGAAATGTTCTCTCAATGAGAGGCAACATATTTTATGTGGATTTACATTTTTATTATTGTTGACTTTCTTGATAGACAGAAGGTATACTAAACATGGAACACATAAATTGATGGAAAAATACAAACATCAATAGCGACAAGGAAAGGACCAGAATCTTTCAGGAAATATTTATTTGTTTTTAAGATCTAATTATCCTTGAAATCTTAACTGTGTGCTCACTTTGTTGATGGATTTGGAATCACTGAGTAATATTTATTACCTTAATAATATCTACACAAATCATAAAGAAAAGGAAAAAAATATTGAATTATATATTTACGTTTTACTTCTAAAATTAACCAAAATATCAACACCAGATCTTTTAGTTTCTAAAGGGTAAACGATATTTTGATGGTTTCCAAAGTCAGGAATTGCAGCTATGTGGAAGGAAAAGAAATAAACAGCATCTAGATTTTACAATAAAATATTCTAAATCTTAGATTAGGAAAAAGAAAAACTTCTAAAAGAGACAGAGGATGATGAAGCTGAAGTAATATTGATGATGATAAAAACTGTAAATTCCATTGTCATATAATATCATGAAATATTAAAGTTACAACTCATATTTTTAATAGTGTATACATACTATTTGAAAGGGGAAAAAGTTTAAATTTATCCCTTAAATGAACTCACTAAAATAAAATTGTGCCTTTAGTTTGTTTCTGTCTGTAAGTTTTCCAATGCAAATAAACCTGCTGAAATTCTAGATAAATTATCTAGATACATTATAGATAATTTTCTTTTCCTCTAAAAGAGGTGAGAACAACAAGCTAAAAGAAAGGGACAAGAAAACTTTGACATCTTAACTCCTAGAACAATACTTAACATATTAGAGCATCTGTATGTTTCTTAAAATTATTGTAGTAAGTATAAAATATTTTATGTAAGTTAGTTAATTTTATAATGCAGAACAATGATCTTTAGAAAACCAAGCTTATTATTATCGATATATTAGTATCTTGTTATGTCATAATATTGTACAATGCAAAATACTGATTAAAATTTGGTGTAAGAAAACCTTAAAGACATTTTCTTCTAGACATTGATTATATTTTTAGATGTTATAGACATAATAATGGGCATCTATCATGTAAATTTTCTTTACAAAATTAAAACTCCTAAATGGTTTGTAGCATGCTTAAGAACTTACAAATAACATATTACTAAGATTTTTTATTACGATTTGGAAAATTTTTATTAACTAACAAATCAATAATAAAGTAGTGAAAATGATTATCAAATTTTGGTCATGAAATAATGAGACAGGCTCAGCAAACTTGATATGGAAAGTAACAATACATTTGCTTTATTTTACAGACATGGTAAGTTCCTTAACAGGTTCTGTGGATTACAAAAGGCTAAAATTAATTCAGATGAATTTTTCGCAAGTCAGCGCTTTGATGCTGAGTATATTTTGCTTTAAAATATTTGCTATGAACACTTAAATGACTTAGTTTGCACTTTATTTACTTTATTGAAGTCAAGATTGCCAATCTGGGCTTCCCTGGTGGCGCAGTGGTTGACAGTCCACCTGCCGATGCGGGGGACACAGGTTCGTGCCCCGGTCTGGGAGGATCCCACATGCCGCGGAGTGGCTGGGCCCGTGGACCATGGCCGCTGAGCCTGCGCATCCGGAGCCTGTGCTCCGCAACGGGAGAGGCCACAACAGTGAGAGGCCCGTGTACCGCAAAAAAAAAAAAAAAAAAAAGATTGCCAATCTTCACTTTTGATAACTTCCCAAAATAGATTAAACCTTAATAAAATCTTATGACAACTGAAAATATTTGTATAAATATTTTGAAGATTCAATAATAATCTAAAGAAGTCTTTGAAAGTGTCAAACAATGGTTTAACATTTTCTCCCAAGTTGACTAGAGGGAAAAGATGCATTTAAATGTACATATTTTAGTTTGTTGGAGAGTTTCTTTATAAAATAATGAGTGAAAATTCTGCACGAAAATCAGAGTTGAAAATGGTTAAACATGGTCGTTAAAGTATTTTTCTTTGAGTGACTAATGCCCATATTTGTTTTATTTGATAAAGAATTTTATTTACTCTCATTTTAAGGGTAAATGATTAAGGGGAATGTATTGATTTGATCCTCCTAAACTATATTCTAGTGAAAATTTAACAAATATAGATGTAACTAAAGTTAACATTCCATAAAGAAAAAAAAAAAAGAAAACAGTGTAAGTGATAGTTTAAGTTAAATGCTGTTTAAAATTAGTAAATTTACTAAAAAAGTCGATTTAAAACACTTGAGATATTTTTAGCAGGCAAATCCTTTTCCAAGTGAAATTTTATCCCTAAAGTTCTAGGCAGAACTACTTTGGTTAAAGGATTAGCCCACGGAATTCTGTGATCTCATCTCACCTCATTCTTGAGACATCCCCTCCTCTCAAAACCTTAGGGCTTAATGTAAAGTACTTAGAAAACTATTGACAGGCAGTGTGCTGTGGGAAACAGAGCATATGGGAGAAGAAAGATATTTATCAATCAATTTCTTGACTGCATTTTCTACCAAGTGGCTATGAATATAAGTATTTTAACTTTGTTGTAATTGTGTGACAAACTTCATTCCTCAAATCCAAGCTTAAGCACGATATGGAATGCATTCACTTAACAAATACTTTGAGCGTTTTGTCTGTATGGGCACTCAACTGCATGATGGGTTGAAAGTGGTAACCCTCATGGACTTCACAAAAGGCTCACACCTCAGTGTAAGAGACTCTGATTTCTCTTTTTCTATCATGCTCTCCATTATTAAATCTCCGAGCAAACCCATTCAGCACCACTCCAAGCAATCCATTTCTCTCCATTTTAATTGCCAACATCTTAGTCAAAGTCACAAGCATTTCTCACCTACACTCTTTAACAGCCACTTAACTACTTTCTTCTTCAATTTTAGTCCTCCCACCCCATTATATATTATATATTCGCAGCACAAAAGCCACTTCAAATTATGTCATTCCCCCGCTTAAAATCCTCAATGGGTGCTTATAAAATACAAACTTCTTATCACAGAGTACAAATGATCTGGTATCTCCTTACCTTCCGGTCTCCTTACCATGTTTTCCACCTTAAGCTTTATGCACCAGCCACCAGGTTTCATGTAAACCTCTTTCTGCTCAGGGTCATGGACTTGCTTGTTCCTTTGCCTAAAATAACTCCCCTCCCATCTCTGGACTTTCCCTGGCTGCCAGGCATTGTCTTGTCATTCAGACATCAGTTCAAATAGTACCCCAGAGAGGCCTCTTGGGGTCATCTTTACTCATAATGCCCTGCCCTGTTCTTATCACATGACCCCATTTTGTATTGCTCATAACACAACATACCATTTGATATTCCTTCATATGTTCGCTTCCCTAGTAGTTGTTCGCTTGTTTATAGTTGATCTCTGATGAGAAGATAAACTCCACATTTACAGAGGGTTTTTTTTTTTTTTTTAATCTTATTCAGCTCTGTGCCCCCAGGAGCTAGCCCAGTGCTTGGTCCTCAGGCTTCAATGAGACCCATGTCAACTATTTCTTAGATGAAAACCTTCTCCATATGCACTAAATTTCTTTCACTGTGCTTAAGAGTACTCTAACTCAGTGTGCCCTCCCCAACCTGCCTCCCCGCCATAATCAGGAAATCCTTATATACAAACTACTATACTATATATAAGAAAGACAACTAATAAGGATACTGTATAGCATAGGGAACTCTACTCAATACTCTGTAATGACCTATAGGGGGAAAGACTCTAAAAAAAAAGTGGATATATGTATATGCATAACTGATTTACTTTTCTGTACACCTGAAACTAGCACAACATTGTAAATCAGCTATATTCCAATTAAAAAAAAAAAGAAATAAGACCATTTCAACTCCCCTGATTTTAGAGATAAGAAAGAAAAAAAAGTTCCCTTTCCCTAATTTTTTCCTAAGCACCCTTTAAAAAAATATTTGCGGGCCTCCCTGGTGGCGCAGTGGTTGAGAGTCCGCCTGCCGATGCAGGGGATACGGGTTCGTGCCCCGGTCTGGGAGGATCCCATATGCCGCGGAGCGGCTGGGCCCGTGAGCCATGGCCGCTGGGCCTGCGCATCCGGAGCCTGTGCTCCGCAACGGGAGAGGCCACAACAGTGAGAGGCCCGCATACCGCAAAAAATAAAAATAAATAAAATAAAAAAATATTTGCAAATGGTTCTGAAGAACCTAGGGGCAGGACAGGAATAAAGACACAGACGTAGAGAATGGACTTGTGGTCACGGGGAGGGGGAAGGGTAAACTGGGACCAAGTGAGAGAGTAGCATTGACATTTATACACTACCAAACGTGGGAAGCAGCCACATAGCACAGGGAGATCAGCTTGGTGCTTTGTGATCACCTAGAGGGGCGGGATAGGGAGGGTGGGAGGGAGATGCAAGAGGGAGGAGATATGGGGATATATGTATATGCATAGCTGATTCGCTTTGTTATACAGCAGAAACTAACACACCATTGTCAAGCAATTATACTCCAATAAAGATGTTAAAAAGCAAAAAAAAAAAAATGAATAGTTGTTGGTAAAAATAAAGGGGAAAAAGGAGAGGAGGGAGAAGGAAAGAAATTTCAGGAATGTCTATGTTACAATGTCTACTTCTAAGGAGAGATACAACAAAGCCTTCAATGGCTCCTTCATCCTTAATCATTCCTTCTTCGATGCCACCTTGGATATATTGTAGCTGTTAAATTTATCACACTATAATTTTGTCTTGTGTGCTTTCCTTATTAGAAATTGTGCCCCTTGGGTTGCCCTGTTCCTCTTTGTACCTCCAGTATCTGGTATGATGCCTGATGCAGAGTAGCTGCTCAATACATATTTGCCGTTTTCTAGAAATGTACAGAAAATGCATATATTTGTGTATATATATATATATATATATATATATATATATATATATATATATATATATATATAAATTTCCATCAAGTTCTTCCTACTGAAATCATAAATACATGAGTGATACTAGTGTTTTCCCTAAATATACCCCACAAGAATTCAGATCATTTTATGCATCAGATATGCCAGCTTCTGAATTTTCACTGAACCCTTTCCTACTTCTCTAGACCTGCAAACGTAATCACCCATCAACTGGATGTCAGGGTACACTATTGTTGTCCTTTAAAGCTAGATGCCCCACCCAAGGCCACTGCTTTTAGATACTTCACATTGATTGTTTCTCAAGGCTAGAGTATAGAAGGAATTAAAATAATACTAAGGTTAAAAATCTAATTATTTGAACTTTTAAGATAAAACACCTGAAGCTATCATCAGTTTCATCATTTTATTAAGAAGGAGATAAGTGTAGTTCTATGAGTTTTTGTTTGTTTGTATTGTTGTTCTGTTTGTTTTCCTCCAAGGAGAATTACTTTATGCAAAATTGATTCTGTCTGCAGTGTTTGAAGAAGGAGGAGTGACAAAAGAAACTTTGGAAGGTCTTCCCTACCTATATAAGAATTCTGAGCAAGGAAAGGGATTAGAGAGAACACAGATAAGAGACTGTGAACTTGGAAGGAAACGCTGACACTCCATTTACACAGAATCATGTAATTCCTATAGTAAGTTAGATATTTCAAGACTACATTTACCATTTGAAGTGACTAACGAACGTTGGGATTTAGTTTGAAGGGTATAGAGTGAATGTATTTCTCATTAGTGCATTTTACGCCTCCGAAGATATTAAATAAGAACCATGTAATTAATTCCATGAGACCATAAGACCAGCCATAAACTCTATAGTGGCTAAAGAAGACTCTAATATCCAAAAAAGAGTGAATGAGGCTCCTGAAGATCTAACAAGAGAGGCGGGACCCATGAAAATAAGTCCTGAAGAACTGGGATCATGTGCTGGCTTCCTTTAACACTAGATCTGTGGGGAAAAAACGGAACCTTAAGTGTTAAGAAAATCAGCAGTCTGAAATAAACAAACTTTCACATGAATTTCCCCAGAGAAACTTACTGGAGAAAAATCAACCTGCAGCTGAAAATCAACCTGCAGAAGTTTCTGAAGATTTTTAGAAACTGCAAGCTATACCACAAATTTAGTTTTAAAAAGAAAAATCTTTAAGATTGACTGAAGTTTCAAGTGTTAGGCACCTTTTTTGACTAAGGAAGTCTACTTTTATTTTGTTTTAAATCAAGATTTCAGCATCAAGTTAAACATGTATTTGTTGCATTTCAATTTTGTTTAATGTTTCCTGTCCTTTTTAAAGGAAGACCAACTAGGAGGCGAAAGACTTGTACACTGAAAACTATAAGGCATGGATGAAAGAAATTTAAGAAGATACAAAAAAAAAAGGAAAGATATTTCATGCTCACGGATTAGAAAAATGAATATTGTTAAAATGTCAATACTACCCAAAGCAATCTATAGATTCAATGTAATCCCTATCAAAATGCCAATGGCATATTTCACAGAACTAGAATAAGTAATTCCAAACTTTTTATGGAACCAACAAAGAGCTTGAATAGCCAAAACAATACTGAGAAAGAAGAACAAAGTTGGAGGTATCATGGTCCCTTATGTCAAACTACTAAAAACTAACCTCATCAAAACAGTATGATACTGACACAGAAACAGATACGTCACACCTGTTAGAATGGCTATTATCAAAAAGACAAGGAATAACCCGTGTTGGGGAAGATGTGGAGAAAAAGGGACTCTCTTACACTGCTGGTGGGACTGTAAATTGGTGCAGCCACTGTGGAAAACAGTATGGAGTTTCCTCAAAAAATTAAGAATAAAACTACCATATAATGCAGCTCTTCCACTTCTGGATATTTATCCAAAGAACATGAAAACACTAATTTGAAAAGATATATACACCCCTATGTTCACTGAAGTATTATGTACAACAGCCAAGATACATATGGAAACAACCTAGGTGTCTGTCAATAGGTGAATGGATAAAGAAGGGGTGGTATATATGTAATACAATGGAATACTACTCAGCCATAAACTGAAATACTGCTCAGCCATTTGCAATAACACAGATGGACCTAGAGGTTATTACACTAAACAAAGTAAATCAGACAAAGAAAGACACATGTCTTATGATCTCTCTCATGAGGAGAATCTAAAAAAAAATTTTGTAACTAAAACAAAACCAGCCAACAAACAAAATGAAACAAAAGTGAACTCATAGATGCAGAGAACAAATCAGAGGGGAAGGGGGTTGGGTGTGGGCAAAATGGTTGAAGGGGTCAACTGTATGGTGGATAAGAGCTAGACTTCTGGTGATTGCTTTGTAGTATATACAGATGTTGAATTATAATGCTGTACATCTGAAATGTATACTATTTTAAAAATTAATAAAATAAAAGGAAGGACTAACATTGTTAACAGTGTAATTAAAGAGTTTAAATCATTTTAGAAAATAATTAGGTATTTATATTTACCATCACACTATAATTCATTTCTCTTTCTTCAAGATTGCACAGTTGATTATATTTTATTTTGTAATTACTGAATAGAATCAAAATATTTAATATCTATATGTTAAAGTGCAAGTATAGCTAAAACTGTTATGGTTCTACTTTATTCACAGAATTCTATTTGTTAAGAGGAAAACAATGGTGGAAATTGCTTTCTTATATACTGTTGTATAAAAGCATTCTCACACTGGGTCTAGCTGCTATTTTTTTTTTTTTTAGTCAACTCCTGGTTTCCTCCTGCCTCTGGAACTTGCATGTTCTATGGTCTGTAGTGATATTCATTGATGGGTGCTCCTGATATTCAGAAAAATGCTCTTCTTAGCCTCTTTCCCATAAAGTTCAGCAGTGACACTAGAGATTAGGTTTTGTGTGCTTTTCAGTTATGGATTATAAGAAACATCTCTTTCAAAAGACTCAGTAGAAAAAAAAAATCTCTGAGAGATAACTTCCAAATTAACTGTTTGATTCCCAACTATGAATCTATAACATGTTAAGCTAACAGGAGCCTACAACTTGCAATATTTTCATGAACTCTTTGAAAAGCTTAATGACAGGAACCTCTATCAATATGAGAATTTACAATGATATAAGTAATCTACATGCATATATTCCTCATGTTTTGATTTCCTAAATAAAGCTTACATTTCTTTCTAATTCTTTCAAGACATTATCTTGTACGTATTTTATGTTTTAATGAATTGAACTTGGACAAAATAGAAAAAGAAAAATCACAGCAAACTCGAATTCTTTACCATGCATTTTTCAACTCAATGAGAGCTAAAAATGTTATGAAAATTCTACAGTTAATCAATGCATTTAAAAAGAAAGCATAAAAATAAGTTAGAACTGGAAAAGAAAGAGCATTATAAAACTGTAGTTATGGGAGAACTGAATCTATTTTCAAGAGTTTCTTCTATTTTATAGTTTGTTTTAAAATATGGAAAATAAAATAAACTTGATTTAATAGTTGATATTCTTTATCATATTAGAAAATATTAGAAATTTCTTTTCAGTATCAACAAAATAAATCACCAATAGTATAAGGTAAGCTTTATGAATTTCTACTTCCATGTCACTTATTCTATATTGTATAGCAAATGCTTATTTATAATATGAATTCACAAGGCAATATAATTAGAAAATATTTCCAATTAGATTCAGTATTATGGCCCCAAAAAGGATGCATTTATGTTAATATAAAAGTATACCTGCTACATTTTATCATGCATTAGAGATTTTAAGCTGGTAATCTACACAGCATCTGGAAACCTAAGCAGAGGCAAAGTAGACTATAACAAAGGCACTGTAACAGTTCACCTTCAGTGAAGAACAATAATGCATTATTAAATTCACTTTCCTGCTCAGTGGTTACACTTAGCTGACCACAGCAAATTTGCTCACTGCCTGGTCCTCACAAGTTGGCAGAAAAATAGATTCTGTCACATTTAACGGGTTTAGAAAATGACAGGATGCCTTTTTTGTTTTAACTATAAACCATAATCTTTCAGAAGTAAATATAATTACAAATGCCTTTGGTCATGTCATTCTTAGGACAGATATTATATGTGGGTTATCACAAAAACAAATATCACCATAACTATCATTAATAAATGGAACTGATACTACATATCAAAAAATCCAGATTTTTTACAGTGTTTTCATTCTATATAACATCATAATTCTTATGATACAATAAAAATCTTTTTGAAATCTTATAGCTCTGTGGACATTATGGCGACTTGTAGGTTTTCATTTTATTTAAATTTATGTTACTCACACAAATTAGGATATTTGGTCTACAATAAAAATATCATAGGTAGCAAACTTACTAATCAAGTTCTACAATATTTCCTAAGCTAAAATTGGAGGTATTTTTCAAGTAATTGATTGATCACCAACATAAATAAAAATCTATATGGTGGTTATCTATTAATCCCATAAGCCCTTTCTTTACATATACATGTCCTATTAATACATGTTCTTTATTTTAAGTTTTGTTAAATACAAATTATTATATTTCATAGCATTTTTCATGAAGTAGGAAAGAAACAATATTCTGAACTTTATTTCCCTAGAAATAGTTTTGCAAGTAATAGGTGCAAACTATGATGCTAGTATTTGTGGAAAATGAAGTTCATTGATTATTTTGTTCTTTATAAAGTCCTGGTATATAAGGTTCCATAGAAATTTCACTTTAGAATGCTTTGCAATCAGGTGTATGGTATTAACTAGCCAACACTAAGCAAAGAAAGATTGCTTCCTTGGATGATACTGAGTATCAGTTACTCAAGGAAGTATTTTTATGGTTTTCTGGAATGACTTTCTATTGGCTCTTAAACTTTCTTTTATGTCTGACTTAATTTCTCTTAATGATTATGATTTTTAAAATACTGTCATGGCTTACTTTAATATTTAATTATACAAATAAACTATACAATACCTTTAATAAAAAGGTAAATTATGGAAAATATCAATTAAAGAAAGCATGCATTACTTGACTATTTAAGATCTGGATTAATTTTTTTTCTTTGCAAGACGCATATTGGATTTGCAATTTGTATAAATAAACTTACTCTACATATTACAGTTTATATATACTAGTTTAATTATATTACATTATTATTGATAATATCATATGAATTATTTGCTGTCATTAAACAGAGGTCTTCTGCCATAATTAAATGAAAGCAATGTAAAAGCATAACATTTTTGCTTGGAATATCAGTGACAATTTTACTTGGTGTTAAGAATTAAATTTTGGTTATCTAAAAAAAATACACCCTGTGAAATTTGCTTTGTGATTGATTTTAATTATGTTGATTCTATGGGTTCTAAAAATGAGTTACTACAGTATTCCATTCTAATATCCTTTAGCTTAACATTCTTTAAAAAACTTATTGGCATTTATGGAAAATCACTGATCTTTGCCCAGTTCTTTTCTTCAACATTACAAATTTCAAGATTGTAAACGAAGTATAAAAAAAAGTACCATTGTACAGAGAGAAACCTATTATGTGAAAAAAGTAAAAATAACCATCTTTAATCATCTGAATTAATTTCATACATACTGTATTTTTTCTCATTTGGTGGTGGAGATTTAAATTATTAGCCATAAATAATTGGTAGAAAGAAAGAAATACATGTGTTGATAGTGTCCTATTGACTATTGATCATGTCACTTTCATGATTCTGAACTTCCCTCTTAAAATTCTCTCCTGATAAATAAATATTTCTCTTTTGGGGCTGGTCTAAACCAATGAGAATGGGACTATTTCTTCTCCATCCACTGCCATGATTTCTGAAACACTGACAGTATTCAGTCCATGAGTGTTTCATACATGAATGCTGTAAGAAGACAAATTTTTCTTCAAAGAGAAAATATAAACTCTAATTTGAATTCTAACTTTAGAGTTTCTCATTGTACCTTCCACATACTATGGAAAAAAATAATCATAAGGCTAGTCTACCTTTAAGAAGAAAACCTAGAGCTTTGGCTATTTGAAGTCAAAAGTAGGATTCAATTTGGACAATAAATGGACATTTTGAGAGGACTATAATCTCAGCTATTTGCATCATTAGCAATTTTTCCAAGCCTATGAAGTCTCTTAGAATAAAAAGGATTAGAGTAGAATCAAATATATACATATGAAATAAAAGATTTGAGACCCTTGAGGAATATGAATTAATAGTAAGCAAAAAAAAAAAAAAAAAAAAGGAGGCTGTCTCCAATATTACTGGAATAGACTTCTCTCTCCTTCCACCCGCTGCCTAAACTTGAATATTGCATTTAAGTTGGGATGCAGCATGAGCTATGATTATGTTGGGATTGAAAGGATTTAGGTTCATCATCAGAAACTCAAAAGCAACAGAAGAGAAACGTAATCCTGTTGCCTTTGGCCTCTGAGTAATGTTTGGAGGAGAAACTGGAATTAGCATGCATCCTTTATTGGAGTCTTTTATAGATTTATAATCCAATGTTGTTTTTTCTTTAAGCTGGATCCTATTAAAGATGATATAAACTGAAAACTCAAAATATTTAGATTAAAACAAAACTAACTAAAAAAACCTCAAGAACAAATAAGTAAATTGCAGTTTAGAGGAAAACTACAGAAAAAATAAAAACTTGATTTCCATAATGCTTTTATTTCCATGTATGGCGATATAGTTAAATTATTGATTTCTTTCTCTGTAGACAAAGGGAACCAACATTCTTGAGCAGAAAACTGTTCCAAATACTTTTCTAAGTGACGCATAGAGTATCTAACTTAAATCTTGTGAGATAAGGAAATACACTACCCTTAAATTGCCCACCTGCCTAGATTTGGATTTTATTTTAGATAGCATAAGTGGAGAGAACAGTGATTTGGAGAATGTGGCACTATTTGTCTTCAAAAATCCACCCCCCACCCCAATTGCAAGACAATTTATGACGTAGGTCATGTCTGGTCTTCCATCTTATCTGTAAGTAAAAGCAAAACTCAGAAAGGCATTCCTTCCTTAGATCTAGGTTTAAAAGGGCTATTTCTGTTAAAGGTCCCCAAGAACTGTCACGTCCTCTCCCTTGTCATGAGAGACAACATGATAACATCCTTTAACACAATAATGATGTACTGCATATCTGTTTCCTAAAATTGTCTCATTGTTACCAGCAAAGCAATGCACACCACTGTCTATGACAATTGTCAATCTAGCTTCAGGTGTAAAACTACACCTACTGCATGACTGTAGAGGAGGTGGAATGGAAAACTTCCTGTGTATTCATGATGGCCAATAAAATGGAAGGAAAAAACAAAGCCATGAGACACATAGCCATTTTTTAACAGAGTTTACATTTAGGCAAAATGTGGCAATAAGTATGGCATTTTTGAATAACTGCTATATAAAGCATTGTCCCGCAGTATCATCAATTTAATTCAAAATCTTCTCATTAGTATGCCTTAAAAAAATAAAAGAACAATGTCTTATGTCCTTCATTTAAAATTCATCTCTGAATTCTCAGCAACAAACACTGTGCCTGCCATATAGCAGGTAATTGCAAATCATTTGCTGAACAAATACAGAGAAAATTGCTTGCTTTTTTTTTAAATAAATGGTAAATTTGTTAGAATGCTGCTAAGAAACGATTTACAATGATTTATTTAAAGGTATGAGATTAGAGCTATAAAACTATTCCATATCCTTCCACAAATGTTTCTTGGAATTGTGATCTTCTCTTTGGTGTTACTACTTACATCAAATGACCACTGATCAGATAAACCATTCACCCCTTTATGCAATGCATTGCAGCACACCATAGTGACAGACACTGCAGATCTGGTTGTAAATAACACAGACCCAAACTCGCATTCACCGAGCTTGAAATGCAATGACTTATGATTCCTGTCAGTCT
>NC_082677.1:45047232-45117232 GCF_025265405.1 Mesoplodon densirostris
TTGTCATATTTTTTATGAAAACAAATAAACGGAAAAGCCTCAACCATAGGGAAAATTAGAATATATATGAAGAAAAATTCTGTGCAACTGTAGCAGCAAAAGAAGAAGGGAAGTTTTGCATTTCGTATGGTTTATTTCACATATCTGACATTCAGTAAATATTGATTATATCATTTTGGTTTATTTAGTCCAAGACTGAAATACACTAACATAAATTAGGTATTCAGTACTTAGTTCCAATTATAAATGCTCACATTTTCTATAATTGGAAAAAAGCTGATACTGTAGCATACATTTGATTTTTGGTAAGCAAAAAATTAGATAAATTCCATAATAACAAAAATGTGCACATGAAACTACATGCAAGGTATGAAACATGCTCAAAAATGTGTTGGAAATAGCAATTAAAGCAATTTTAGAAAAACCAGGGAAAAAATTATGCATAAGAGAAGTAACATTGTAAATTAGCACCAAGAGACAGATTTTGTGGGGATAAAGAGAGAAGTGCAGCATAAAGAAACAGGGAGCCTGTTTAAATAATTTAAATGCTGGGCATATATTTGGAGAAAACTCTAATTTGAAACGATACATGCACCTCAATGTTCATAGAAGCACTATTTACGATACCCAAGTCATGGAAGCAACCTAAGTGTCCACTGACAGATAAATGGATAAAGAAGATGTGGTACATATATACAATGGAATATTGCTCAGCCATAAAAAAGAATAAAATAATGCCATTTACAGCAACATGGATGGACCTAGAGATTATCATACTAAGTGAAGTAAGACAGAAAGACAAATATCATGTGATATCTCTTATATGTGGAATCTAAAAAAAAAAAAAGATACAAATGAGCTTATTTACAATACAGAAACGGACTCACAGGCATAGAAAAAAAAAACTTATGGTTACCAAAGAGGAAAGGGTAGGGGGAGGGATAAACTAGGAGTTTGGGATTAACATTTACACACTTCTTTATATAAAATAGATAAACAAAAGGGTCCTACTGTATAGCACAGGAAACTATACTCAATATCTTATAATAACCTATATTGGAAAAGAATCTGAGATTCTTAAGAATTATTATCTTTTGAATGATTTAAAGTGGTAGGCAGCAAATTACATTTAAGAAGTTCAAGCCTAAAATGACACAAACATGTAATTAATTTCTCTACAAATGTCTCTAAATGAAGTCACTTGTTTTAATAGATATATGTGTAGTAAGAAAGTTACAGGGCAAGTATGCAGCACATGATAAATGTAGTCATGAAAGAAAACAATTTTTAATTTAGTAGACCCTATCAATCTAGAAAGCCTATGAATATTTACTATTAATTCAGTGTGCTGAAAAATAGATAAAAGAGTGAGAGTACATAAAAGAGATGAGCATCATATAATAAAATTCTTACTATAAGAGTATCAAAATCTATTACAATGTCCACGATTCCATAACTACATTTGAAATTATGAGTTTAAAGGTAGTTTCACATTTCTAGGGAGAATATTAAAAACTTACTTTCCTTTATAAAATATACATTAAAATATTGAAAAACTGTTGGGATATGATCAAGGTCTTTATTCTGACAGCAAAACCATTTTAAAAACTTAAGATGTGATAAGAAGTACCAATAGCGATATAGAAAATTTTTGTGTATATTCCTGGCCAGAACATTTTACTGTTTCATATAAATGTATGTTCTAAAGGTTATGAAATTCCACCTTTTGCCTTTGATCATCACAGTTATTTTAACTTACTTTCGCCATCTCTTAGAATCTTCTAGTAATTTAGCACAGATCGATATGCATTCATAGATTGTCTAGTCTGTTTAAAGCAAATGTAATACACACATGACTCGAAGGCATATATAGTCTAGTACTGGAAGCAGACCAATGAAAAAATAACTTCCAAATAACAAGGAAAATGTTGTAACGAAGATTTGCGGGGCAGGCACACAGGAAAACCAGCAGTGGGATCCCTATATCAACCTAGTATGGTATCTCAGGAAAGGCTCTACGATAGCAAAATTAAAATAGTAGTAACAAATAGATGATGGGTATATAGACAGATGATGGGCAGATAGGCAGATAGAACTCAAGACTCATGGAAAAAGAAAGTTACAAAAATTATAGTCAACTCAACTTGAAACATGAGATTGTAGAAAGCTCCCACCAGAAATTCCAGTGAGATTCATTATTCCAATCACATTATTGGTCATTCCTTTGGTGGTCTCTTCACTACCACCTCCGGGCTGTTATATTTCACTCCCAACCTTTTTTCACCAAGGTTCTGCAAGAGAACTAAACCCTAATATCCTGACAACCACTGTATATCATAAAACTTCTCTCTTATGCATTTCAAGTGAAACTAGCTATGTAGCATCTATGAGAAAACTGAGAAATGAATCACTAAAATCATTTTCTATAGGACTTCATTCTTTCATAGAACTCTAGTGGAGAATGGCTACTTAACCCAAATAATGAATTTTTATATTTCAATATTCTTACTTAAAACTTAAATCCTCTATGCAGTTTTATATTTTGTTACTATAAAGATTTCCATAATATTTCCTCAAATTGTTTTTTGATTAAATATAAAAGGTATATGTCAAAAGATACATAAGGCATTATATATTTTTCTTCATTTTGAAGAAGAACTCACAGAAAATTAGAATTAGACATTTAGAGGCAATCTCGTTCACTGATGCACTTGTATATATTCCACCCAGCTTTGTGATAATATTTGATAGTGAATTTTAAAATAAATAATTAGGAAGTTGCCTTAATGCTGCTCTCAAATATGCCTAGATTTTGACATGTTAGCACCTAGAAAAGATTACCATTTTCTTATTAATTGCATAATGCCGATAATTTAATTTATAGAAATACAGTGTTCTTTCTTCCTAAGGACTCAGCAGAGCTGTTTTCATGTTGAATAGAAAAACGTTTATGTAAGCATTTTTACTTTTTGTGAATAGTCATTTTTGAGGAAAAACGGTTGCTCCACCTTAACTTAGTCTTTCTCCAATCATGTCATTCTGATTATCTAAATAGCCAATTTTACTTATCTTCCTTTTTGACAGCCAATGAATTGTATCTTTTGTATAATTATGTTTTCCAAAGAAACAATCCTTTTCATAATGCTGATTACTTGATATTCATGTCAAAAAAAGGTAGTCAAAGTATCCAGTCCATATTATTAATAAAATCTGAAAATATTAAATTAAGATGAAAAAGATATGGCAGATCTCCAGTGGTCCCAATTTAAATTTACCATTTGAAAACATTAATTTGCATCCAATAGCATAAATTTCCAACACACATGTAAAATAATATTTCAATTCTCCATGAAAGTATTTCATGAAATAAGGCACGAAAAGACAAATTTTTGCCTGTGAAAATGAGTTAGGCTGGTACAAATAAAATATATAGGAAACTCTCACAGCTTTGCACAATCTGGGCTTTGTTATTTGTTGCATACACTTTAGAAACAGCTACTAGTACATTGGTTGATAAGATTCATTATATTTCTTGGTTGATCAAGTGACCATGTGTCTTTTAATCCAAAAAAATAATCATAATAATCCTTTGTATATTGTCCTTGTTCTATTATGTTAAGTAAAATGACAATTGACCCTAAAAGCATGGAGAAAGATGAACTATAGTCCTTGAGGAACTCAGAGATAACAATTAAAACAAACAATTCTCTTTTTAAAAACGTACTGGAAAATAAATGAACATTTACCTGTTGTTTAAGAGGAATATATCTCATTCATATTTCTTTTTTGTTGAATAGGCATCTTACCTAATGTAGGTTTTTAAAATGTTTATATGCCATCTTCTAATATAATCTAGAAATATACTTTGTTCTGTGATTAAAACCTAGTTCATATGTTGAGCAGGAAAAACAAGACCTCATAATCATATATTACCTTTTTCAATATGCATCCTTTTCGACTCATGTCCCATGTCATGACCAGCCAAATCTCCCTCTTTGGGCCCAGGGAGTACGTTTGGTGACAAACCCATCAGCATCTGGTTCATGGACAAACCATTCTGATGGACAGCTGTCAAGTCAGAAACAAAAGAAAAAAGGCTAAAACATCATAATACACAATATTCAAATACTTATTTAAACTCTTTGGGCTCAGAAATAAATATAATACTATGGTCTAACTTTAAAATTATAATCTATCTTTAAGTTGAACACTGTGAGAACTGATAACTATGATAATTTTTGAGAACAAGCAGAAATATATTGAAAATGAAACTGTTTTATCTTATTTTTATTTCACATAAAATACGTATATTTTCTCATGTCTGGAATACTTCTGAATGGCTATACCCCTATAAACATTACCAATGAAATATTCAAGCTTTATCTAGTGTATCACATTCTCTCCTTAGCATATAACCTTCCTTAACTCTGCAAAAACTGCAACCTTAACGTTAGAACACTCTTTAACACTATAAAGTTAAAACATAATTTAAAAAAAATTCTAGTGGCATGAGAGGGCAAAGAGAGTTTTCAACAAGTTAAGGCACTGAAATAGCTGTTTCAAGAGTCCTATTCTAGTCAATAAAACACGAAGTTTCACAGATATCAAAGTACTTCTTTAAAAATTGGGATTTGAACTCAAATTTAAAAATAAGAGTCCAATTAATACCTAATAAATGGTTGAATGATTAAAAACAATAATTTCTTTCTTGAACCATTAAGAGTAACCTGTCACTACTGAAATGATAAAGCAGATGATCAAATACCCTTATGATCACAATCCAGTCAATAAATTTCTTAATAAATTGCCCATGTAAATCTTGGTTTTGTGCAAAAATTTTGAAGAAAAATCATTCTATAAAACCTTACTTTCACTGCAAAAAATATAGTTTTAAAATATGTGTAAAATAATATATAAGACTATGTTAGGAATTACCATTTGGAAATCACCATAGTAATCATTGTTTCAGGGAAGAATCTTCAATGAACAATTCTGAAAGTAGCGAAGTGAAAGTTTGATGAAGAATAGAACATTTACATAATGTTAAGATATCTCCTCACAGGATACTTATTATCTACAAAGGTTAAAAACAATTTAAAAAGGGACTTTACAAGAGAGAAATCTAGAAGTCAGTCACTACCTCAGCCAAGTGATGGTTATCACAAGTATTGGCAAAATATCATATATCTTCTGAAATCATGCACTGAGAAGGACACACTATCATGTCTGTGTCATTCCTGCCAAAAATACATAACTGAAGTCAACTTATGAGAAAACATCAAAAAATTCCAACCTGAGGGACATTCTATAAAATAAATGGTATGTATTCTCCAAAAATGTCAAGGTACTGAGAGATAAAAAAGATTAAGGAACCATTTCAGATTTAAAAGGATTAAGGGCATATGACAAGTAATTTCAACATGTGATCCAGGATTGGATTTTGGACCAGGAAAGAAAAATCTCTTATTATTAAAAATATTAGTCAGAAAAAAAAGGAAAAAATAATAGTGGGAAAGCTGGTGAAATTTGAATAAGGTGTGCAGCTTAGAGAATAGTACAATAATAGTCTTAATTTCCTGATTTTAATCACTATTCTGTGGTTATGTAAGGGAAATTCCTTGTTTGTAGAAAATAAACAATGGAGTATTTGAGGTAAAGAAGCACAGTGTCTGTGATAAAGACAGTAAGGTGGCATTAGGCCTTTATCAGGTGTATCTTTCAGAAAGATCAACTGATTCAGTGAAACTGGATGGTAAATATTTAAGAATTTTTAATTATTTTTGAAATTTTTATGTTAGTCCAAAGTTAAAAATAAATATGCATACCTTTGCACATGTGTGTGTGTATATGCATATATGTGTACACATGTGTGTACATGTATCAATATTTCCATTTGGACAATTATGGTAGTCCATGCATGCAAAAGTAATTACTTTGTTTCTATCAAGAATTTTAAAATATGATTAGTAAAACAAAGAATGTATATCAAAACTCTCAAATATTTCCCTATGTACATTTCTGATTAAGTATTATGAAAAAAATATAATTATCTTTTCTAGGACAGCTCCTTTCCAATGATACCTTAAAAAGCATTAGACATGAAACCAAATATTCATCATTAAATTTCTGATTCTAGTGACAGCATGGCACAAAGGCATACCGAAGATATTTTATTTGAAAAATGCTTTGAAGTAGTGTGAACTGAGGTTTACCAGCCCCAGAAATATAATTGATTTGGCAATGATTATCAAGTGCTATATCCATTTTTATTAATAAACAGTAACAATCATCTCTTACAAACTTAGGGAAATATGTTATAAACAGGCTTAAATAAAGTATACATATTTAGAATTACGTTGAATTCTAAGGAATCGTCAATGATTGACTATTTTAAAAATAATTTTATTACATACAATTTGGCTAATATTTATGTTATCTTCCTCCACAGTATCTATATTGAGGATATGCAAACTTTCCTTTACAGCTTATAAAGACACTTTCTAGGAAATGCTTTTTTCTATTATGAAGATATTCTCAACAACCAAATAACTTCAATAAATTTTGTGTAATTAAATGAAGTTTATGCTATAAGCATGATTTCCTAAAATAATAACTAAAGTCTGTAAACAATACAGTAAGTATTGGTTTTAGCAACCAAGGTAGGCACTGTTAATATGCTCATTTTATTGGTAAACAATATTAGATTCTTGTACATACACAAAATAACCAGTTAATTGAATGGTGTATTAACTTTACTCTTAATTTTCTTGGCCATGAGGACCAGGATTAAATATCTGAAAATGTGATCATGAAATAAAATATAACCTTACTTTTTAGAATTTAATAATAATAACATGTGATGATAATATGCATTATGGACTGTTACCAATTCAAATCCTAAAATTTAAACAATTTCACACTCTTCAATCTATTGATCTTCTGAATGACTACAAAATGTTTTAAAAATCAGTTATTTTGAATTCTATTTCCTTTATTCCTCTTTGTGGATGTCTTTGTCAATGCAAGGATGACGTTTAAAAATTACTGAATTTTAAAAAATGGCAGGGATGGGATTGAAAGAATGAAGAGGAATAAACCATAAACAGTATATACTTGGACGCTAGGTATTTGAGAGTTGGAGGTGTTTACCTCAGAAACTAATCTAGAAGGTTACTTACTTTCTCTAACTGTTTCATAGCTCAAATCTTCATGTGTGGCATCAAACAGAGGGAGTTTATATCAGAACCTGTTAATGTAGTACCATACCTCATGATATTGCAAACTGGGAAACATAATTTTGAGAGATGGCTATTGCTACAGAGAGTCAGAACATGATACATCTGAGATCTATTTGGAATGAGGGCATTTTGATTAGAAAAGCCAGCTGCACCTAATAAAGTTTAAAATGGTGACAAGTGGAAGTATGACACCTACGGATTCTGTCCGAGGAGCTCTCAGTCCGCGCTGGGGAGCTGGACACGCTGCTGCTGCGGTGTGATGATGCGTGGCTGCCAGGCCTTCGGCCCTCTTCCAGGGAGGGGGCAGGCGAGGGGCTGTCGGGAACACGCTCCTACACCACCATGTTTGGGGGGTGAGGAGGGGGAGAAAAGAGGTAAATACATTGGACCTTTGCTTAAGGAATGTTGATTTTTCTTAATTCTATAGATATGTGAAGACAAACACATTTTTTCATCAACATTTAACTGGATAAAACGACATCTTTTATCTTGAGAAAAGTCAAAGTAAGGAAAGACTAGAAAGAAAAATGGTTCTATAGGTGAACATCGCTGTAGTAATGGCAAATGTCAATGCCTTCTTTGGATAAAAAGAGAGATCAAAAAAGACATCCAGTTTAGAACCATTAGACAACAACGAATTAACAGAACAAAGCAGGTTTTAATTCTAGACAATTACCAAGTAAAAAAATCTTTAAATAAATTATATTGCTTCAACAAGTGTCTAGGATCATTTAACACAGAGATTATCACCATGACATCACAATAATAATACCAGAGACATTGTTAACACCTATTTCATTATGGGGCTGCTCTGGATATACTTAGTCACATTTTAAGGCATCATAAAAATCTATTATTATTTAACATTTGAATAATTTTCTTTGATTCTAATAATTTTCAGGTTCCTAGCTCCAATGCAACCACACAAATATATTAGGGAAAATTCATGAAATATTTATTAGTTGTATCACAGGGAAACCTGGTATCATGTTTCCTGATACTTTTCTATGTTAACACTCAGGTCCCACTCCATACCTTCCCCTTTAATTCTTGCTCCTTCCCTATGAGACCAATGTGCAAATGTATTATATAACTGTCTCCAATGAGCTATTATAAATAGAGTTACTGATTAAGAAATAAGATACTCATTTGTTAATATTTTCTTCGAGCAACAAGATGTTTATACCTTCAGCTATCAACACACACAGGCCTTGAAGAACAGTCCTTTCAATAATTCATAAATATTTGGAAGTGTACAAATAAACTGATACATGATACATAATAAATAATAAGTAAATTATTCCTGATTGGAGTGCAAAGATGCAAATATAAAAAAAAGCAGACTTTTTAAAAGAAAAAAGTTCTAAAATGGAATCGGCCTGTAGGAGGCTGTTTTCAAAATATCAAAGGCTAATGTAATATGGAAAACAGACAAAGCTTTGTACTAACAGAGGAAGAGGGTAATGTATGTCTTCAATCTCAAAAGTTCCTTTAAGCCTTGTGATGGGTTGCAATTCTACTTTGAATTAGAATCATCTGGGAAGTTCTTCAACATGCCTATGCCTGGGCTTTACTCCCCAAGATTCTGGCTTACTGAGGGTCATGAGTTGAATTGTATCCCTCCAAAATGATTGAAGTCCTGACCCCCAATACCTATGAATGTGAGCATTTGGAAATAGGGTCTTTGCAGATGAAATTAGTTACAATGAGGTCATATTAAAGTAGGGTGGGCTCTTCATCCAACGTGACAGATGTCTTCTCAAGAGGACATGGTGAAGATATGGGAAAAATGTGAAAGATGGAAAAATTGTGAAGAGGGAAAAATGTCATGTGAAGATGAGGTAGAGATCTGAGCTCTGCAGCTGCAAGCCAAGGATTGCCAAGGATTGCCAGCCACCATCCGAAACTATGGAGACGCAAGGAAAGATTCTACCTAGAATTTCAGAGGGGGCATGGCACTGCTGACATCTTGCTTTTGACTCCAGAAATGTGAGGGTATAAAGTTCTGTTGTTTTAAGCTAACCAGTTTGTTGTACTTTCTTACAGCGGCCTTATACACTGAGTCTGAAGGGGGGCCCAGAAGCCAGTATTTTTTAATGCTCTCCAGGCGATTTTAACGTATATCCAAGACTGAGCACCACTTGTTTCATACCCTTTTAATTTTTCAGTCCTACACATTGTCAATAAACATCTTCAACAGAGGTTTCATTCTTGAGGATCATGACAAATAAAATGAAAGTAACCCTCAAGATAGCCAAGCCGTCTTCCAAAATCCATACATAAAACTGTTTCTCAATATACATTACATAAAATAAAAAAGAGTCCCATAAGAAACTTTACAACAAGTAATTTGCCATGTTAAATAATATTGTACCAGAAGGAAAAAAGAAAAAAGTCAACTAAATTCTACTCTCAAAAGTTGCAAGACGTATTTTTAAACTCTATGTCTCAACATGCAAAATGAACACAATATTAGCTATTTTTTCCACAATAAATAAATCAAACAAGCTATGCTTCTAAATGGTCTAAGTTCTTTAGTTCACATGGCAAACAAATGACCTACATTTCTAAAAAACAAACACATATACGAATTAAAAGAGTGGAGAATCCACATCTGGCTGCCAAAAGTTACTTCCTATCTTCTAATTATAATTTAAAAGCAGCTGGGATTATAACTCTTTCTTCTTAACATTCACCCCTACCTTAAACTATGAAGCAGCTTCAAACTGTACATTTATTATGTGTTCAGTTTGATGAGCTTTGTCGAGATCTAGACTGTTTCCATAACCCCAGAAAGATTTCTCATGCCCCTTCCCAGCCTATTCCTCCTATCCCCAGAAGCAACGGCTTTCTGAATTCTATCACCAGGGAGTAGTTTGGCTGGTTCTAGAATTTCATAAAAATGGACTCATATAGTACATACTTTTTATGTCCTGTTTTTTTTACACAACGAAATGTTTTTTAGAGTCATTCAGGTTATCACATGTATTAATAGTTTATCTTTTTTTACTTTTTAATATATTCAATTGCACAAATATCCCACAATTTTTGATTTAAAAATAAGGCAAGAAAGTTCACATCAAGTCTTTGCAATCACAAATCAAAGGATAATCTTGGCTTCTGTGCAGCATTCAAAGGCTGGAGTTTGTATCATTTTTTGAATATCTGTGCATTTATTATAGAGTATGGATTTATAAAACTGTATAGAACTCCTTTTTAGTCTGTATAAATGTATTAATAAGCCATGCTATAGTTAACTGCATACATGACCAGATATACACGATATAGAGTCTAACCTTGATTTCTCGAAATTATGATAAAGAGGTACATAAGTTTGCTAAGCTTTAAAGCTAATTCCTAAGACATCTAACTCTTAACACTTGGATTATGCAGAAACACATGGTATATATTTAGGAAACAACATTATTATATTTTTATATAAATAAAATTTTCTAAATTAGTCATTCTATTTTCTCCAAAAGTTTACTCAAAGTTTATCCATCAATACATTTTAATATTCCTCTTAATAATTATGTAAGTGATCATATTTTCAGTGGCATGTGTTTAGCCAAACAGAGGTAAAGTGCAATCTTGAAATAAATCAATCCCTCTAAAATCATTTTGCAATTCTGAGTTTCCTGTCATAATAGATTTCTCAGTGGCACTAATGGAAAGCATGAAAAACTGATTTTTCCTGAGATATTTGACTCATAAAATACGTAAATATTTAATGCACAAACTCTAGTAACAATGATTGTGCCATTGAGCAATTATTTATTTATTTTCCACATAAGTATAACAATTTTTTCATTAGTCAATTTTATTTAACTGTAAAAGTTTTCCTTGTTGATTCTTTTCATTCATGCATTATTCACTTATTCACTTATACATTCATAACACTCTAAAGGTCACATAATAAACTAAGTCAAAAATAAGCTAGATTAAAATCTTAATGTAAAATAATATTAAATCTTAATTTAAAGCTTAAGAAGCATAGGTGAAATTGTAGTATTTATTTTAGCTTTAGCTTATTTTTACTTTAATTATATTTTTTTACTTTAATTATATTTTGTCTAAGAACAAAGGATACAGGCAATATTTAATACTTTTACTTAAAGAAATATTTTAATTTATGCAAATTTTTACGCTTTAGAAGCTTAAGTATTCAATTGAAACTTTCTATTAACTGAGACACAACATATTCAGTCATTTCACTTAATGTATAATTTCAATCTTTGGAACATGATGTATTGTTCTTTGAAGAATTTCATTAAAGTAAAATCCATTGAGCAAGTAAGATTTGAATACATTGTTGCACAATAAATTAATTTATTTCAACAGCTTAATTCTTTTATCATATTTATATGCTTGCCTTTCCAGAGTATGTTATAAGATGGAGAATAATGGAGACAGTAAAGAATTGCTTAGGAGAGAATCTCATAATTATTACTGAAACAAAATAGATAATGAGTTTTATTCAGACATAATAAGAAGGAAGCAGTTCAATGTCTATAGGGTAACTATGTAAACTGGATTTATCATTTCATTTGTGTGAGACCCTTTAACCTCCAAGATGGCCCTGAAGTAGGACAAAAAGGAAGAATATTTAATTTAATACTTCAACACACTGCTTTATAGTCCTGCATCATTACTCCACCAATCAATAAAACACAATCTTTTGCAGTGTTCCATCTTTATAAAACTAGCCACAATAATAAATGAAAGAGGAATACACTCTCACTGAAAAAAATAGGTCATACTAATAAACTAATGGTATCAGAATAACAATAAAGGAAAAGCTGCATTTATTGCCTCTGGGTAGAACAAGAAGTATTGGTCTCTACCACAATTCAGAATCAAAGGTGGAATTTAAAACAATGAATTCTAAAATTCTAAAATAAAAAGGAGTTTGGGATTAACATATACACACTACTATATATAAAATAGATAACCAATAAGGACCTATTATATAACACGGGGAACCATACTCAATATTTTGTAATAACCTATAGGGAAAAAGAATCTGAACCGAAGCTAACACAACATTGTAAATCAACTGTACTTCAATAAAAAAAATAAATTAAATAAAAATTAAATAAAACATACAAAATGTTCAGTATTTAATTTAATCACACATGTGATTAAACATTAAAAAATGTATTGTATCTGCTGCCTCATCTCCACCACAAAATGCATTATATTTTATCAACTTAAAATATTTTCTTAGAGTAAGATTAAATAATCACAACTCACTTCTCTAAATAGGTTATTTCATTTAGCTTTACTTTATATTGTTCTCTTTAATTATCTTCATTTTTATCTCTTTATCAGTTAGCAATTCCCTTATTGAGTATGTTATAGAAGTGGGGAGAAGATATTCTAATGTTAAATTTATCTTAATACAACTTTTATCTTATGAAATTGAAGTTGACTAGCCCTTTATAAAACCTAAACTCCTGAGCTTTAACACAACTCAGACTTCAATTCATTCATTCAGAGAATATTTACTAAACACTTAATATATGCCAGTGTTCTAAGCTCTGGTTACATGTAAGTAAACAAAACTGACAAAACTCCTTTCCCTCATATATCATCATATATCAGCATATATCATCAGCTAGTAAATACTGTTAGTGAAATCCAGAATCATACACACTGATTGTGACATCCATCCATATTCTCTCATTCTGGAAAAGTGAAGAGAATGGATAAATAATAGTAATGGGATTCTGGGTTCAGGAAAATGTTAAAAAGTACTTCTGGAAGACATAAACAAACCTAATATATTTGTATCTGGTAGAAGATCTGGTAGCCACCATCAAAACTCCTTAACTCAGAGTTCTAAATTGAGGCTTCAAGGGATATTTACATAGCTCTTTTTATTTGTTTTGATGATGATACTAAAGAAATACTCAATTTTGCTAAATGGGAAAGTATTAAGACCCATGAGTGTAATCATAAACAACCTCATTTTATTCTCCTACTGTCTCTTCAAACTTATTCAGTGTTGGTAGGGAACTATATTTTTCCCACATCTGTATGAAAATTCAGGCAGCCTAGTAACTTTCCAGATTCTTATTTGGTAATATAAACTCCTACAGTTACTTTGAGCAGCAAAAGGCAGTCTTAACTCAGAAGTTATACCTCAGGCTTATGTAATAATAAATACTATTATCTTAATTAAAAGAGAGGTCCCTCCTTTTCTATAGTCAAGTAGGTAGAATAGAGGGACAAGAGCACGGAAGAAATGGTAAGTTCTGATTTGGCCAGCATTGCCATCAATTGGCATCACTCTATTCATGCCAAATATTTAAAGCCAACTTTTTGTCTAGTTAAGGCACTGTGTATGTTCGAAGTGGCCACTACCTCTATGAACTGCTTACAGTTCCTTGATGGGTCTAATTCATCTCTGTGTTCCTCTGTTCTCTGAATTTCTGGCATAAGTGCATCTGGATGCTTGATTCAAGTTGATCTGGGTGCAAGAGTACTTCATAGATGGTGGTGTATGCTTTCACTGGAAGTGCATGTCTTCTTGGTTGCATTTTATGATGCCAGCCACCACTAATAATCATAGCCCAGATTCATCACGTCATTAGGACATGCAATTTGATGAGTTTGAAATATATCATTCCATACTCATTTATTTGCAAGAAGATTTCTATGAACAGAAAGTTTCTCTCGTGCATCATTGTGTTATCCTGAGGGACAGTCTGTATGGGAAAGGCAGGAAAATGCTTGATTCCACCCCTTTATCCTTTATTTAAACCCTTATTTGTCCTTTAAAAGAATCAATTCCCTAGAATTCCCCAAAGGATAATTATATGATATTTAGCATTATTATAAACTCATGGATCTAAATATGTCTTATATTTCAATACACTGATGTATGGCATCCTTGGTGGTAGTTGTGTTTTAATACTTCCTTTTTCTTGTTGGCATTCTCTTTTCATATTTAATATCAATACCCAACTTAACACTAAGAGAAGACTTAACTGTTTCTCTAAATCCAAGTAAAATTTAGATGAAATAGTTTTTTTGCAAAAAAAAAAAAGTTTAAAAGTGATGCATACATCTAGAGTTATTTATGGTTGTCCCAAGATAAACTATTCTGTACCCCAAAGCAAACATGAGGTAAATGACATTGCTGTAAGATTTTTTAATCTACTTCAAGAATCCGGTTACTCTGGTTCTAGTTTTTATAATCTTTAAACATTTTGAACTTCACACAAGTAAAGTCCTATTTACTGATATAGTATTTTAGGGATCTGTTCTGAAAAAAAAGTATTAGAGAATGGAAAATGTATATATTGTATTTAAATTTTTTTTCAGGGTTTAATTCTTTAAATGAGAATGTCATAGACAATCTCTATTTCTCTTTCTCTCTCTCTCTCTCTCTCTCTCTCACACACACACACACACACACACAACAGCAGATTGGAAGAGAAAATTAACAAATTTAAGTCATATTCCCTGTTCTCAGAAAAATGCTGTAACATGGCATGTGAGGAAAGATTATTCAGTAATGTAGAATAATTTGAATGTTGCCAAATTTCTCAAAAACAATTCCATATTATCACTAAAGAAAAGTGAAATCTGGAAAAAAATGCATTTAAAAGTCTTTGTAGGGCTTCCCTGGTGGCGCAGTGGTTGAGAGTCCGCCTGCCGATGCAGGGGACACGGGTTAGTGCCCCGATCCCGGAAGATCCCACATGCCGCGGAGCGGCTGGGCCCGCGAGCCATGGCCGCGGAGCCTGTGTGTCCGGAGCCTGTGCTCCGCAACGGGAGAGGCCACAGCAGTGAGAGGCCCGCGTACAGAAAAAAAAAAAAAAAAAAAAAAAAAAAAAAGTCTTTGTATACTACTGAACTAGCAAACCCACCAAAAGCAAAATACACTACTTTTGTTAGGTGAAAAGGGTTGAACAAGCAAAAGAGAGTGAGAGAGGCAGAGAGAGAGGTCTTACTATATAATTGCAACTATATTTCAAAAGCCTGACACAGATTCCCTATAAAATTCTAGAACTTATTTTTAAAAAGATGATTGTGAATACTTGGGGGGAAAATAAACCAGTGATAATATGAAGATAATGTCACTGTAGAAAGACTTCTAATGATTTTATAAATACTAATTTACTCATTATGACAACCTGATGAGGTAGTAATGATATAATCCCCATTGTACGGAAAAGGAAACAAAGACAGGGGTATTAAGTGACTTTTACAAGGTCATAAGACTAGGAGATGGCAGAGCTGGAATATAAACCAAGGAAGTCTTCCTCCAGAATCCATGTTTTTTTTTTTTTTTTTTCTTTTTGCGGTATGTGGGCCTCTCACTGCTGTGGCCTCTCCCGTTGCGGAGCACAGGCTCCGGACGCGCAGGCCCAGCGGCCATGGCTCACGGGCCCAGCCGCTCCGCGGCATATGGGATCCTCCCAGACCGGGGCACGAACCCGTATCCCCTGCATCGGCAGGCGGACTCTCAACCACTGCGCCACCAGGGAGGCCCCCAGAATCCATGTTTTTAAACCACTAAAATATGTTGCCTTTCTTCTTTTTAATTTTCTTTTTATTTCAGTAAGAACCATTTTTAAAAAATCCTTATGATATCATTGTGAATTTATTAAATAAAAGTGAGAAAAATATTGATTCATTCAGGGGGATTTGGGGTTACTTGATGAATGATTCCCAAAGAGAATCAATTAGTGGAACATTTCAGCCGATTAGGAAATATCTAATGACAAGAGGAATTGATCTCTTGATTTATACTGTTTATTTTCCTCAGTGATTTAAAGTAATACAAGTAATACATCCTTTTACAATTTGGAAATGATACAAAGATGGTATAAATAGCTAATATGATAGTTTGGAGTATTAACACTCAAGAATATCTAAAGAGCCTAAATCAATAGACTGGAAAATAAAAAAAATTAATATGGATAAATGCAAATTCCTAATACAAGTAAAGGATAAAGAATTGGCTTAGTAGAATTTCATGTCAAAAATGCATGAGAGGGCTTCCCTGGTGGCGGAGTGGTTGAGAGTCCGCCTGCCGATGAAGGGGACACGGGTTCATGCCCCAGTCCGGGAGGATCCCGCATGCCGTGGAGCGGCTGGTCCCATGAGCCATGGCCACTGGGCCTGCGCGTCCATAGCCTGTGCTCCGCAACGGGAGAGGTCACAACAGTGAGAGGCCCGTGTACCGCAAAAAAAAAAAAAAAAAAAAAAAAAAAAAGAAAAAAATGCATGAGATTTACCAAGTCACACATTCAACTAGCAAAAATAGTTATGAACTATGACTAAATTTATAAACTATTGTCCAAACTGAGGTTCATGTTAGTTCTGGTTTCTTCACTGGTGGGTTCACTTCTAGAGTAATATTCAGGAGAGGGGTAGTGAGGAGGGGGCTTATTTAAGAAAAGGAAGGTCAATTAAGAGGCTTGATGAAAAACTGTCAGAAGAAATTAGAATTTTGGTCTGGAAAAAAGAAACTCCACAGGTACTATAGCAGAGGACTTAAATATTTAAATGGTTAGAATACAGAAGAATTAGTAAACATTTTTTCCAAGAAATTAAAATTAAACTAGAAGCTATTGAGAGGAAAATTTTAATTTGATCAATTAATACCTTCATCACTCTTAAATTTGCTGAAAATAGAATAGGCCTTCTATAAAATAGATATATAAAAATGGGTAGAGAAGATGCAGGAATGCTTTCTCCACCAAGGAGGGAGCTGGATTACAAAACACCTAACATCCCAAGCCTATGACTCTTCATGATCTATGAATATTAAACAGTAAAAGTATATGGGTTTCACTGATACATAATAGACTAATACAGGACGTCTAATGATTTAATATAATCTTAGACATTTAGCTATTAGGGATTTAAGGTAGAATTATTATTGTGTAAACAGTATATGTCCTTTTCCTCCCTCCTCAAAGTTATCTTACTAAAATATTTACAGTAGTCCAAGACAGTCAATCAGAGAAAATCTAATTTCGGTACTTTAGCAGACTCTGTCATGGAGGCTTGCATTTAAAGCAAATAACAATGTCATAGTCGTACTCTCCTCACCTATATAATTTTCTTTTCCTCAATGCTTTTAATTTCTTTTCCTTTCAAAGCCAAATCCTATGGCTCTATGGTGTTTGACAGTTTAGTCGGTGCTGCTTCCATTAACCACAGCCTAAGATTCACATGGGTTTGAGTTAATCAGAACTCAAGGATTAGCAATTTTTTCCTGTAAAGAGCCAGCTAGCAAATATTTTATTCAACAATGCCTTTGTATTTAAAAGTAGCCATAGACATTATGTAAATTAGAGTGTGGCTAATTTCCAGAAAACTTTATTTATGGACACTAAAATTTGAATTCCATATAATTTTCATCTGTCATGAAAGATTTTTCTTCTTTCGTTTTTTTTTCCAACCAGTTAAAAATGTAAAATCATTCTTAATTCATGGTCCATACAAAAACTGACAGCAGCGTAGGTTTTACCCAAGTTCAGCAGCTTGCAGACCCTGCTCTACTGCTTGAACTGGTAGGTACATTTTCATAAACAGGTTTCTAAGAAAATCATTGGAGTTCCTTTAGTTCATAGAAATAGATAACAAATTTTTTTTTTTAAGCTTGTAACTCTGAGAGCTATGGTTTTGCTTTTCTTCTGTCTTACAAATTCTTTTTGCTATTCTCATTTGGGTTGTGTTTTAATTTTAATTCTTGTCATTACTGTCAAAAAGGTAAATAGCACATTCCCACATATGGACCATCCCTCAAAGCCTATTTTCTCTTGTTTTATCATTTCTTCCAGTGGGGGTAAATCTTTTGTACTTAACATTTCACTTTTAATTGGCCTTCATATTTAGAATCTTTTCAGGCAAACAAACTTGTAGGCTCTATTCTAATTACCCACTTGGGCCCCATACTCTTTAATGTGACCTAAGAGTCAACCATTTTCTTTGGGGAAAATAAAAATTTCCCCTAAATTAAGTTTAATTAATATGTATCATGTGAGTTTACTAAACACTGCTTCGAATGAGTGAGACAATGAGAATGTTGAATTCTCAGTAATAACTATTATCAAAAATGATCATAAACTGAATTGATACCTTGATTAACAAATCGGTTCCCTCACTGATGACAATGTAGCATTCAGTGGCATTCTCTCAGGAAAGAATATTTTGGTAGTTGATCTTGGCCTCCTGTGATATTTCTTGTTATTTTCCTCTGGTAGGGATACTCCCGAAAATTATTTAAGGAGCAAGTACACATCTTTGTTTATAGAGTATTATTATATGAAAAATTTCCATTTGCATATTATTCAACTTTCTATATAACTAATGACAGGGTCTTTACAAAATGTATAATGACTTGAATGCATCACAATAATACCACACAGAGTATTTTCATTGCCCTAAAGACCCCCTTTTCTCCATCTGTTCATCCTCTGTTCCCACCCACTAGCAACCAGTGATCTTTTTAGGATCTCCATAGTTTTGGCTTTTCCAAAGTGTCCTACACTTGAAACAATACAGTGTGTAGCCTTTTCAAACTAGCTTCTTTAACTTAGCAGTAGGCATTTGAGTTTCCTCCATACCTTTTCATGGCTTGATAGCCCATTTCTTTTTAGCTCCAAATAATATTCCATTGTATGGTGGTGCGAATTCAGCTAAGCTACTCTGTGGTATTGCTGCTTCATCATACATTGTGTTTGACCACGTGTCCTACAGGGACCTTAAACTGACACTAGCCCGCTTCATACAAGTGCACGCTCTGGACAGCAGCCAGAGTCATGAGTAAATGTAAGTCCCTGGTATGACTTGCCCAAAAGCCCTTGTGATCAACAGTCTTCTTAGAAAAGACCTCTGGGAAGCTTACCAAAACCCTACTCTTTTGGTTTGAATTGACCAATACAGCCCCAGCCTGGAAATCCTGAAATACCCCACCCATGGATCCTAATAAAGCCATTTGCCTCAGGTCCTGCCTTGTTCTCTCTGTCTGCACTCTGCCTTGACCCCCCCATCTGGTCCCTTGAGGCATGCCAAGTACTTCCTCCATGACCTGTTAGTAATAAACTTCTCTATTTCATTTTTTCTTGTGGTCTGTTGTTGAACCATGGCTCACTCACTTAACAAATGCTAATTCAGTTTTTGGAAGTATAGCTGACTTACAATATTAGTTTCAGGCGTACAACATAGTAATTCGATATTTTTATAGATTACTCTCCATACAAGTTATGACAAAATATTGACTATATTTTCTGTGCTGTACATTACATTCTTGTAACCTACTTATTTTATACCTAGTAGTTCAGTACCTCTAATCCCTTTCACCTATTTTGCCCCTCCCTCCCAACCCTCTCCCTTCTCATTAGCTTGTTCTCTGTATCTGTGAATCTGTTTCTGTTCTATTTGTTCATTTGTTTTATTTTTTAGATTTCACATATAAGTGAAAACACACAATATTTGTCTTTTTCTGTCTGACTTATTTCACTAAGTATAATACCCTCCAGGCCCATCCACATTGTCACAAATGGCAAACAACAAAGTCATCACACACAGAGGTACACAATTTTATTATCCAGTCACCTCCTGAAAGGCATCTTGGCTGCTTCCAAGTTTTGGCAATTATGAAAACAGCTGCTATAAATACCCATGGGCAAATTTTTGTATAGACCTAAATTTTCAACTCCTTTTGATAAAAATCACACGTTGTAGGGTAAGAGTATGTTTAGTTTCATTAAAAACCACCAAACTGTCTACTAAAATGGCCATATCATTTTGCATTACCACCAGCAATGAATAAGAATTGTAACAAGGCCTTTTATGTAACACATGCTCCAGAGACTCCCCTAAACTCACATGTATTATATTCAGAAAAACAAGGTAATAATTATGTCAAATATGGATAATGCAGCATGAGGTATCTTTTACTTAGTTTAAAAATTAATAATCTATTCTGACAATGCTAATGGTATGGATGAACCTATTTGCAGGGCAGGAATAGAGGTGCAGACGTAGAGGATAGATGGGTGGACACAGAGGGGGAAGGAGAGGGTGGGATGAATTGGGAAACTGGGATTGACATATATACACTACCATATGTAAAATGGATGGCTAGTGGGAACCTGCTGTATAACACAAGGAGCTCAGCTTGGTTCTCTGTGATGACCTAGATGGGTGGGGTGGGGTGGGTGAGAGGGAGGTCCAAGAGGGAGGGCATATATGTGTACATGTAGCTGGTTCACTTTGTTGTGCAGTGGAAACTAGCACTGCATTGTGAAGCAATTATACTCCAATAATAAATAAATGAATAAAGTACTTTGATTTAAATATACATTATAAAAAATAATATGAATGAAAAAGTATACACATACACATATTTAAAAGTATACACATACCCCCCACACACACATATACAGAGAGAGCCAGAGAAGTGTATATATATACACATATGTGATACCTGTAAAACAATAATGTTATCTTCCACTTACTGTGTATTTTTGAATTTACAAAAAATTTCAATTTTATTATTTCATTTAGTTTTTACACTCACACTGTATTACACACTTTTTTAGGTGTAGAAATAATCAGAAAGATTTAGCTATATGCCAAGGTGACACAGCTAGTTAAGTGGCAGAACCATAATTTAACCCTTCTGGTCTTCTGAAAATAAATCAGATACTATTTTCCACACCTTATGGCTCATAACACCACACACACATACACACATACCCACGAACACAAACACAACCATACATATAAGCACATACACTTTGAAGTATATCATTGAATATGCTATGTTCATCTCTCCCTTAGTAGATATAATAGAGAACTTCAAGTTAGCCTAGCCTGCCTAAATACTGTACCCCTGGTTCTAATTACTGTAAGTGACATTTTTTTCTCATAATATACTTAGATTTTTAGAGTTAGAACTACTTGTGGAGTAAGAAAAATGGATTGAGTGATGGTGGCTTAAGATGATTTTGGCTTAAGGCAAATCAATCATGTAATTAAACAATTACCTTAATAACAGATGTCTCAACTCTGGATGGGGGGCTCTGAACTTGTGCTGCTGCCGCCATATTGGCAATGGTGCTGAGATGGTTCATCTGGCTCATTGCCATGGTGACAGATGCTGGAGGTAGGCTGACAGGAATTAGAGGGTGGGGCATCATCATAAAAGGCAGTTCCAGTCCTGTACAAAATACACATATATCATCATTTCTCTATTCAAGTAAAACAATGAAACATGGTATATCTCATTAATTAAAATGGCAAAGGACATAAATCATTGAAAGTTGAAGCATTTTAAAATGTTCTAATAATGAGAGTCAAAGGAAAAATATTTGTCCTCTTTGCATGCAACAGTGCCCACTTATCACTCAGGGAAATTAGGCTTAAAGCTAACCAGTTTGGTGCCATGTTTTATCACTCACCACTCTTCATTTGTGTTTAATACAGTTAGTTCTTTGCTACATTATTCTTCTGATCAGTCTAATTCTTGTTTAAAATACTATGGTTTTCTTTAACATGTTTAGCTGTCTAAATGTAGTGTACCTATCTACTATGTCCTATATTTTACTATCCGATCATTAGATTTTTTAATTCTTTGCAACTATCATTTTTAGTGCTAAAAAATGCCATCGTACCATTTGGCAGAAGGTGGCTCTGCTGAAGATGGTGGAGAGGATGACGGTTTGGAAGACTAAGTGCTCTAGGTATGCGGGGGCAGGTAACAGAAGCATGAGATCCCCGGGGTGGGGAAGAGTACAGTGTTTCCTTTTACCAAGAACCTTCACTGCTGCCTGTGGGGAATGAATATCAATTATTTGGATACAATATTATTCCAAATCTTCTAATGAATAATTGGAAATGAGGTTTTAAAAAGCATATCAGACGTAGAGAATGGACTTGAGGACACGGGGAGGGGGAAGGGGAAGCTGGGACAAAGTGAGACAGTGGCATTGACATATATACACTACCAAATGTAAGATAGATAACTAGTGGGAAACAGCCACATAGCCCAGGGAGATCAGCTCGGCACTTTGTGACCACCTAGAGGGGTGGGATAGGGAGGGTGGGAAGGAGATGCAAGAGGGAGGAGATATGGGGACATATGTATATGTATAGCTGATTCACTTTGTTATAAAGCAGAAACTAACTCACCATTGTAAAGCAATTATACTCCAATAAAGATGTGAAAAAAAATATATCACATTTGGAGATTGGCTAAGTGATTTCTTGGGAAATAAGCTCAAGTAAGCAAATTTCTTTTTGTTTTTCTATATCTTAAATACAGTCTCAAATTTTCTGAAAAATAACATTTTTACAACAGGTAGCCTATTTGTGGAGTCTATTCCTGTTTGACTACCCAACTTAATATAAAATGGATTCTATTATATACCTCTAGAATTAATTACTTCTTGGAACTGAAGCACAATGATAGTTATAGAACCCAAAGTTATCCTTGTATAATAGAATCCCAGTCACCCTTCAGAGTTAAAGTTCCTAATTTAATTCCACAGAAAATCCTAAACATAGAATCATTAAATGCCCAACGTGGTTAGACATGGTCCAGGGAACACAAAGATCATTTACAAAAGAAAATAATATCAAAGCAATAAATTAAATGTGTGTGAATCAATAAATATATCTCTTGTTTTCAGCTGCAGAGAAACTTATATTTATGACTGTGGCAATACAGGTGCCAAAGTCAGAACAGTACCTTTAATGGCGTGTATTTCAATCTCATGGCCACATCTCAGATTAAATAGATCTTGAAACACCTTAATAGGGTACTCCTTGGAAGGTTTTTATATATCATTTCAATTTAGGCATGTTCTCAGATTAAATTATTTTACCATTAATTTATTGTTTAATTGAATCTGTTGAATATACAAAGTACCCACTTGAAAGAAAGTTTCTCTAATATCCCTGTCAGCTTATGAGTTTTCATTTCTTAAAAAAGCAAAAGAAACAATATTTTCATATAATATGCTTAGAAACAGCAAAGTAGGTAAAACTCCAATTTAAATGCTTTAGCTCTATTAAGAGCCTCGTTGTAAAATCTCTAAGACATAGTTTTTCATGAAGAATACTTAGTTGCTGCCATGATTTTTTTTTTCCATTTACTTCAGAAGGACAGTTAAGGTTCAATATAAATTCAAACTCATTAGCTCAATACTGTCTGGATCTTAGAGCAAATTGTTCAGAAGTGGGTAATGAAAACTCAATTCAAATTCTTCAGCAATCAGACAAAGCAATTTTATTAAACAATGAAGAGGATCAATTAAAATGGATATCTTTATTATTTTACAAGAAACCAGGACAGCTTTTGGCTAAAAAAAAGTTTATAGCTTCATACAGAAATGACTCACACAAAAGCAATCTCTCCAGCTTGCTCCTACACTATGATATAAAAGTTCACTTCTATATTCACAAATTTATACAGCTTATTTCTCTACTCGTGACTTTTTTGACACTTTATACCAAGGTCCTAGTCAAGCATGCAAAAGCTGTAAGTATATAAATTTTTTTAACATATTATGTCAAGAAAGCATTCAGTGACAAAACGTTTTAAACATTTTCACTTTACATTGTCTTTATCAAGGTATATGCAAAATTCTTCTTTAAATATTTACTTTTTTTTTTTTTTTTTTTTTTTTTTTTTTTGCGGTACGTGGGCCTCTCACTATTGTGGCCTCTTCCGTTGCGGAGCACAGGCTCCGGACGCACAGGCTCAGCAGCCATGGCTCACGGGCCCAGCCGCTCTGCGGCATGTGGGATCTTCCCAGACCGGGGCACGAACCCACGTCCCCTGCATCGGCAGGCGGACTCTCAACCACTGTGCCACCAGGGAAGCCCCATATTTACTTTTTATGTTATCATTTAAAACAAGAGTTAAAGCATAATCACCAACTATTTGGATATAGAAATAACACTTTGGAATAAATGTTATTGAATATGGGAACTGCATTGGAAATTTATAAATAATAGATAATTTTCTCTTTACATTTCATTTAAAATATCCAAGGATTACATTTTCATAGTAGATTGCATTTTTGAGGTTAACTAATATTAACTAATATATGGAGGAGGGAAACATATTCACATTCATTATTTTGGATTGAGTTTGAGTTCTGCTTACACCTATTATCTACTTTTGTTTCTCTGTCCAATTGAGCCAATTTCTTTTATTTACATCTAGATTACCAGTTAATAAATGGGAAAAGCCATTTTCCCAATATACTTCAATTTCACTCTTGTGTCAATAGAGAAGCATTTATAATTCTATTTTTTCACATTATCAAAGTGCAAAATATAAAGTTAAAATTCTGATTAAATCATTCTGGTAAGAGATTATATACAAAATACTACCTATTTCCACATCTCTTTTAGATCACAGGGTATCAGTCCCTTGTGTAAGGGTAAATATCAATCATCCATATATGAATTTTCCATAGCAAGTTTATAACACTAGATTGGATTTTCTCACTACATAAAATGCTCCTAGCCATCTCCGCCAATCATCATTTGTTAAATTCTCATGATGTTAGCTCATTTGGGTAATAAATAGAGCAAACAATTAAGAAACTAAGTCTAATGAAAAATATACAATATATAAGCAAGTCAGCTGTAAGTGATTTTTGCTTAATTTATAACATCCTTCTCCTCTATTAGCATGAATAAATAAGAATTGAAAATAGGCCACTTCAGAACAAGACATGCCCATAGTTATTAAATGTATAATTTCAAGTGCTTTTGTTTAAGCCAATATATTTGATATAAGCCAGTATCTATGTGTGAGCCTACACACAAACATGCATACACATATACACCTTTAAGATTAAAGCTTATTATTATGACTGCATGAAAACTTACAGGAGACAACATATTTTGCATATAAGAGAAGTTCTAACAGTTGGTAAGGAGAGTTACCGAGAAAGATAATTGATTCTTTTCTCCTCTTCCATTCTTGTAGAATCCTACCATTTCTTTGACTTTACAATGGAATAAAAAGACAAACTTGACCTAGCCCTAGTATCCTCAAAGAACATATTCTATAATAGGGGGTAGAGACATGTATGCAAAAACTCAGACATTGATAAATATATAAAATGGTTTTGAACCAAGGAAATTGGTCATGAGCTCATGAAAAGATTCAGCGCATCCAGCTGTTTGATTATCTAGACTCTATATCTGTATTTCAATGTGTTGGACGGAAGGATTAAAGGGAGAGAGGATCTCCCACACTTAGTCCTAAACACATATTGTGGAGAAGCATAGGAACAATCTCAGGCTAGACACCTGCTTACACAGGTGGAAATAAATCTGCGCTCTGACTGACGGCAAAACACACAGGCAGCTGTTATATGATGAAGTTAAGTAGTGTAACCACAAGCATCAGGAAGGCCAGCTCCTCATTCAACGATGTGATTTTGGTGGAGTGAGAATTAACAAATGTACCACCTTACAGCAACCAGATGTAAGTGGGCACAGGAACACAAGAAGAAAAATAGAAATTAACACATGATTACCGGTTTTGTCTCTAGCTAAAAGCTATTAATTATGCATTTATATAATCTGAAACAGTTTTACTCTGCCTAATTATACCAATAGTAAGAATATATCTATAATTACATATGCATATATATGGAACTTCTAGACATAAAGTGATTGTGTGTGTTTAGGTTTCCTTTCCTGTAAAAGATGTGTATTTCTCGGGCTTCCCTGGTGGCGCAGTGGTTGAGAGTCCGCCTGCCGATGCAGGGGACACGGGTTCGTGCCTCAGTCCGGAAAGATCCCACATGCCACAGAGCGGCTGGGCCCGTGAGCCATGGCCGCTGAGCCTGCGCATCCAGAGCCTGTGTTCTGCAACGGGAGAGGCCACAACAGTGAGAGGCCCGCGTACCACAAAAAAAAAAAAAAAAAAAAAAAAATGTGTATTTCTCAGGGCCAAGCAAGGTGATTTTAAGGTTCAGTGTAACTGAAATTCTGATTCATAAGAAATAGGTATGGGACATATCTTGCTTATACCTTCTGCACCCCCAACTTTAAAACACAGTTGTAGGTTCTGAAAAAGTAAATAGCTTGGTGGACTATCTTAGTATTTTTCTGAGCTCAGACTATATTTTGTATCCTTCCATTTTATATTTTTATGGTATTTTATGATACATATTTTATGATGGATCAGGTTATAAACAGAGAAATAGACTACTTTGGGGAGAAACCCTTAAATTTTGAAGCCATCCCTACCTTAAAGGTAACCAGATTGTCAAACAATTAGAACTGATGGATAACAAATATAAACTTGTTTAATTTTTCCTCTAGTTACCGCCTTCAAATATGCTCTGTTAAGGCTTCCTCTTCTGCCCCTTAATAACCTTGAGCAGATTTTGAGTATAAGAAAATCCATTCTAGTTAACACCTCTCTCTGCGTCCTCATCCCCATCAGCACTTGCCAGCCCTAGGGCCTAGGGAGCTGGAAGACAGAGGGGCTTGGACAGCTTTTCATCCATCTATTCTCTTGGGTAGGAGGGTGAAGGTCTCCCATCCAACCAGTTCCTGCTCAAGTCCTCCCCGCACTGTCGCTTCTATGGCTATACCTATTGGCCATTGACATCTCCCAGGTGGCAGGTGCCTAAATGCCAAGTATTCCCTGCCAAGTAATGTCTGATCATTTAAGGGGGTCTTCCAGGGGAACCTCCTAACTGCACAAGTCCCTGACAATGGAAATCTCCTGGAGCTTCCTGCTCTTCTAAGCTCCCCAAACTGCCATGGTCTCTTGAAACTAAGGCCCTTCTCCTGGTGTGGGTCCTTTTGTTCTGATGATATCCACTCTCTCTATTCTGTCACCTCTCCTCAATTCTTTCTCTCCTTTCTCAAACATGTACAGAAGGCAGATCAGCAGTTCACACCAAAGCAGACATCCAGCTATGAAATGAGGTGGAGGCATCTGTAATCCTTGAGTAATTCTCTTGAAACTCCTCTCCCTGCACTTGGTGGTGAGGAAGGACTCTCAAAAAGGAAGCACTAAGCCACAGCTCCCTGCATTAAGTGCTGTCTTTTCACTACAATGTTTTCTCCGAATCTCCTCTCCTGTGTTGGTCTTCCCTTCTTATAAATGGAGGAAAAGGATGTCTGTGGAGTCTGGAGTGATAGTTAAGATAGCAACTCCTGTTCAACTGCTATTAATAAGTACTGATTGGTATTTACTTTTTTTAAATTGAGGAGTACTTGGTCCCTTTTGTTCTTGTGTGGAACCACAGGAAAATTTCTATTTAATATCTTGTTACATAACATATTCAGTAGAATCAACAACAAATATGACTATACTATAAGTAGAATTTTAGTAACTGAGTCTTGTAAAAAACTGAAAGAAAGGAAAAGAAATATGAATGTTCAACATTCAAAATGTTATTTCACAAATCAACTGAAACTTTATCAATTGAGACAGAAGTTCAAAGAAAAAAGATTACATGAATAAAAAAAATAAAGAATGATTAAGTGTGGAGATAATCATTAATAAAAGAAAGAAGATCATTTTTTTGGAACACAATTTTTATGTAGGAAAGGAAATGAAAACTGCTTTGGGTAAGGATATTATTACTGTTTCTCTTTAATTAAAAAAAAAAAAACTATGGGTATGTATATCAGTGGTACTGATTAAAATCCTAGCCCAAATAATTACATTTATTACTGAATCCTAAACATAGCAAATAAGTAATAGGTTCCAAAAGAGAAGGCCACTGTATAATTTTTTAATGAATTTTGGACAGAGTGCATGTAAAGTAATCAAACACAGAGTTAAAGTGATCTGTAGCAAAGAAATGCCTTTTAAACCACCATGCATTAAAATAGTAAAAGTATATTTAAATGTTATTATCTTTTATACCTAGTTGATATGTAACTATTTGTTCAGATTTTCCCACAGGCTGACCCTGATAAAGGAGGCAAATCTCAAAGGGACTAACGGTCACACCACAGCTTAATGAGTGACACTGATATACTGTGACGGGAACCTGACATTGTCAAGATTCGTTTACAATGAAAATGAAGGCAACAGCGGGCATTTACTCCATACCATTGGAGACCACTTAGAAGGATGTCAATGCCATCTTAACGATGGAATCAAGACTGCTAAGGAAAAGTAAATACTAGTCTCAGATGCTACAGATGTTCAGCTGATACTTCAGCGGTAGGTGAGAGAATAAACAAGTTATTGTCTTTTAGAGGATAAACTTCACCCTAACAAAAAATGAGATATGAAATGTCAACAGTAACACTAGTATTTTGCATAAATAGGAGAAACAGTCCTTTCATGAATTACTATACTGTAATCTTTTAAATCTTTTTCTGGATAACGATCTGAGCTCAGTGATCTACTTTAGCAAGTAGAAACATTGAAATCTTCCGGTGTTTTGGTTCAACTTTATCCAATTGCTTTATTTTAAAATGAGGAAGAAGCAATCTGTAAATGGTACTATTAATTGGGGAACAATTTAAAATGTTCCACTTTAAGTACAGTGGTTTAGCCAAGAAAACAGCACAAACACCTCCTAATTGGTATTGCACAATAATGTCCACAGAGCAGGCCATTTCCAGAGTCTAAAATTTATATTTGCACACATATCCTGTTTGATTTGGAAGTGCTATTTTTTCTTAGAGAGAAAGAATAATATTGTCATGAATTCTAACTATCCCACTGCCAATAAATATGAGTCATTTAGGAAAACATGTTACTTTCCCAGAAATAAGCATTTTCTTTAGTTATCTGTCATTAACTAAACCTAACTCTGAGTGTTACATATTTGTTAACTAGAAATTTAAAACTCTTGCCATACAAGGAGGTTTCTATTTTACCTGTGTTGTTTTCTTTTGAATGCAGAATTGTTTTGAAACATTTTATTTTATATGTAATGGTGATAATATAATACTGGTGCTATCAGTGTCCTTGGACTCAGCAGAACTATGATATTAGCTAAATTTCATCAAGTTGAGATACTTCTATTGCCTTTACATACTCCACAGTGTTGTTGAAAGTAGCATAAGTTAAGCTGTTGCACAAAGTAGCACACAAAATACTGGAAATCAGAACGGTTTATTTTTAAAATTTTACTTGAATATTATTTACCATGGCTAATGACTAATTTGCAAGAATAAGAAGCAAATTGTAAAATCAGAGCTGAAGTTCAAGTCATTAATGTCAGATGGGATACATAAATGGATACTTGAAGAACAGGCAGATATTATTAAAAAACAATTACACTGAGAATCTTTGAGGAATCAAGGAAAACTGGAACAGCATTAGGAAACTAAAAATAGACAACAGTTTCCATTTAAATAACCTTGATTCTGAACTCATGAAAGTTATTAGAATAAATTATTATATAAAGAATACAGCACTTTATATATCTTCCCTTATTTCATACCAAATTCCAGAAAGTTTCGATGCAACTTAAAATAAAAGAAAGAAGGCTATTACTATAAAGATAAAAGGTTAAATACTTAATGTGGAGAAGACAAAGATAATTATATCAGAAACACTTTGCTTTTTGACGCTGTTGTTTTCTTTGGACTCATTAGCACTATGTTTTAAGTGTTAACGAGGTAAAATAGATCCCCCAAACAAAACAAAACAAAACAAAACAAATGCAGACTCAGACTGGTAAATAGTTACATAGAACTCAGTGTAGGAAAGAAATAGTAGCTACATTAATTGTATTGACTAAATATTTGGGTGTCTTGTTGATTTGGACGACTCTAGGCAAGAGTCAAATGTTTCTATTCAGTGGAAATTAAGATATTACAACAGATAGATTAATTTCTACAGCTAAAGTATAATGCTATTATGGACAGTGTAGAAATAACAATACTAGGAACATATTTAAGCTTTCCAATCTAAAATAAATACATAAAATTCTTCAGAATAAAGCAGTTTGGTATAGTGTATCCATGTTAATTTAACTGCATCTTTTAACCTTTCTCATAGCCAATGTCAATGAATTTCTACCTCTTCCCATTTTAACTCATCAAATTATTTTTCCATTAGGCAAACAAATGAACTAGAAATTCTCCACTCTAAAGATATTGTAATTTCCCTATAGAGTTACAATTACTTCAAATAAAATTTCAAGTTAATATACTTTCTATACTGTTACTAGAGTACTCAAAGCCATGGTATACAATATTAGCAATTTTATGTTCATGTGTAAGTGTTGCTCATGGTTAGTTGAAATCAGTTTTAACTTCCAGTGTTTCATATAATATTTTCAATTTCAAATTATTTATGTTGAAATTGAAAAATCTTCTCACTTGAGCCAAAATTGCTATTTAATTTTCTAAAAAGCATAAAACTCTTATAGGTAGGATAGCAGGCTCATGGAATTCTTTTGATATTCCTCATATGCATGGATCTAAGTGTTAAATTATCTTCTCCCCAAACCTGGTTAGCCTCAAAGAATGACATCACCAGATAGTTGTATAATCCACAAACCTAGGAATCATATTTATCTCCTCGTCTTTAACTGTGTGCCACAGATGTCCAATTCCTGTTGATTTCATTAATGTGATTTATCTCTACTTTGTTTCTCTATCTCTGCTGTTGTAATCATATTCAAGGACCATCATTACTTTTAAGTACAAATCTTTTTTTTTTTTTTTTTTTTCGGTACGCGGGCCTCTCACTGTTGTGGCCTCTCCCGTTGCGGAGCACAGGCTCCAGACGCACAGGCTCAGCGGCCATGGCTCACGGGCCCAGCCGCTCCGCAGCACGTGGGATCTTCCTGGACCGGGGCACAAACCCGCGTCCCCTGCATCGGCAGGCGGACTCTCAACCACTGCGCCACCAGGGAAGCCCTTAAGTACAAATCTTGCATTGTCACCCCCCTGCTTAGAGGACTTCAACTGTTTCCCATTGTTATTAAGTAAAAGACCCAACATTTCTTTTCTTAATGTAAGCACCAAATGATCAGGCTTATGCCTCTTTTGCTCGTCACTGTGTCTTCAGCATTTAACAAAGTAGGACTAACTCTGTCAGTTTTCGAGTCGAGAGTTGCAAACCCAGACCAATTCTTACATTCACGTGTGGTAAACTTCAGTGTGGCATTCAAAAATGATAAACTATAGCCTTTGTCCTTGACCAGCTTATAACAGAAGAGAGTGATAGACAGATATAGCATATATGCACATAATCTTATCCTTTGACTGGAATAAAAGATAGAGAAGATGAAGAATAGGAAATATGTCTAACATTTTAGAAATAAGCTTCTTAGAATGTGGTAATCATTTGGATACAAATGGAGATGAAAAGAGTAAAATGTGAGAGATAACTTCAGTATCTAGTTAACAGCTGGGGATACGGTGATATTATTAATGATGCAATGAAGATGGTGATGATGATGATGACAATGATATCTAACATGTATCATCTGCTTTCAATGTGTCACTCATTATGTTCAGCTTTTATATGCACTATCACAATGAATCTTTAGAACCTCTGAGATATATCCACATTAGTATTATTAAAGTTGATTAAACTTGTCCTGGGATTTAGATCTTGGAATTCTGAACTCACAATACCAGCTTTTAATCACCTTTATGAGGAAGATCAGGTTTCGTTATGAATAAAAATCCATTTGATTCTGGACTTGTTGAATATAAGATATTTCAGAAGCACTCAAATGAGATTGACAACAAACATTGGAAATATGGCATTGAAATTTGGAAGGAAAGCAGATGCCCAGTGAGGAAGATTTGGATGTCTTTGATTTGTAAGTGGGAGATTAAGCCATGGTGCTTGAAGAGGGTATAGAAAGTATAAAGGTATTTCTACTAAAAGTGTATTTCTACTGGAAGCCACAGAATAAGGCCCAAACAAGCCAAGCTGGATGACTTAAAAATAAAGCCTAGGGGACTTCCCTGGTGGCGCAGAGGTTGAGAGTCCACCTGCCGATGCAGGGGACACGACTTTGTGCCCCGGTCCAGGAGGATCCCACATGCCACGGAGCGGCTGGACCCGTGAGCCATGGCCACTGGGCCTGCGCGTCCGGAGCCTGTGCTCTGCAGTGGGAGAGGCCACAACAGTGAGAGGCCCACATACCACAAAAAATAAATAAATAAAATAAATAAAATGAAATAAAAAATAAAGCCTAGGAAGCTGAGCAGGAATAAGCAAAATTTGTTATATGACTCCTACAGTAAGTTCTTAACACTAATGGGTATCAATGCATTTTTATAATTTCAACTCTCCCCACTTACTGGTAAGCTATAATATTCTTTTAAATAAATAGTCAACATGAATGCCTGACAGATGTTGGGTCCTCAATTAATACTGAGTGAATAAATGTAGAACATTATCATTGGATTTAAAGATTTAACAATCCTAACTACGACTTAGGTAGATAGCCTAAACAGAGACAAAAAACAAAACAGACGCAACTAAGCATAGTTTGAAAAGATGTCATTAGTCCAACTTATAGTATGACAAATAATTGTAATATCCAGTAATTACAAGGTCCCCCTTAAGAACACTATGGAGAGATGCAGCTTTAAATCAAGGGACTACATATCACAAAGAACTCAGCAGATTTGAAGGGCCATAGAAATAATATTATATCTTATTGGTAGATTACATGCAGATGACAGGCGTGTTGAAAGCTACTGTTTATACAAAATCAAATCATTCTTTCCATAGCTTCTATTATATGTAGTGAAGACATACTATTCAAAGCACTTTTCATCAGTTTTTCATGGGCAGACGCAGCAGGAGATTTTCAAGGTCAAAATGACCACTAAAATTTTCAGTTGCTGGCGATGAAAAAACATACTTAGAAAGATGAGTAGTAATATGGACAAATTTATTTCTAATTTAATTCCAATTCAGGAATTAAATATAAAAGCATTCATCTTTATCCCAGGAATAAATGGATATGCCTTTTTAGATTGGTATGACAATGTGAATTAGAAGAAGAGAAACAGTTAGAAACTGTTTTGAAATGAGGATTGACTTTCTTACAATATCAACACTCTTAGGTCAATATAAAGTAAAACTTAAACATCTTTATTCATTTTTTAAAATTAATTAATTTATTTATTTTTGGCTGCATTGGGTCTTCGCTGCTGCGCGCAGGCTTTTCTCTAGTTGAGGAGAGCGGGGGCTACTCCTTGTGATGGTACATGGTCTTCTCATTGCGGTGGCTTCTCTTGTTGCAGAGCATGGGCTCTAGGCACATGGGCTTCGGTAGTTGTGGCACACAGGCTTAGTGATTGTGGCACACGGGCTTAGTTGCTCCGCAGCATGTGGGATCTTCCCAGACCAGGGCTCGAACCCGTGTCCCCTGCACTGGCCAAGCAGATTCTTAACCACTGTGCCACCAGGGAAGTCCTATTCATTTCTTATTTCAAAAATTATCTAGTGCAATTGTTATAACCATAATTTCACCAATGAAAAATATGAGAGAATACCACCAACTTAATGATTCGAACAACCTAATGAACCAATGATTCAGTTGTCAGAATTAAGTGCTAAACATAGGTTTTATGTTAATTAAAAAAAAAAAACCACCCACACAAGTGATGGATATTTGGATAAATCAGTCATATTCATTATTTTTCTTTTCTTCAACAATTTTTCTCAGCATCAATATTAAAAAGACACATGCTTTATTGAAAAATAAATGATGAATGATGAAATTGAAATCTTTTCTCAAGAACTTAAATAAATAAAACTTCCAAAAATCTTGAACTTAGAAAAGTATCATCTACCCAAATTATCTTTATCTATAATAAAGCCATTGTATTTTAAATATTTTCAGTGTAAAAAGAATTGTACATATTAAAAATAATTATCTTCTAAGAGGGTCTTTAATTATTGAACAATAAATAGCTATCTAATTGCAAAAATACTCTGTAATAAAAAATTATAATGATCTGTTAGTTTCCCTTGTGATCACAAAAACTTGTCTTGAATAATTTCAATATCTCCTCCAAAATTAAAATATGGAACCATTTCTACTTCTAGTCTGTTCTGTTCTATCATGTACATTCTCTCACATCTTTCACACAGAACATTAGGACCATCGTCCACAGTCACAGATGGTCTCGTTTAGATGTATCTGGCCTAACACCTGGACAAATACGCCTTGTTAAATCTTGCTCTTAATTAAAATAATATATTTTAAAAACTATTTAAGACTTCAGTTAATAGGCTAAAAATTTTTTCAAAACAAATTAACTACTCAAGAGCTTCTTTTTTGAAATTCTGTTCTAAGGGCTTCCTATAACGAGCTACTTTTCACAAAGAAGCATCTGGAATATGTTTTGAACCTTATCATATATTTGAACTATTTTCACAAAATTATAATTATTGTATGGACACAGCTATAAACAAAAATTTTAAAGTGATTTGTTTTTAATGATTTATGTGTGTCAACACTATGCAGGATTTTTTGAAATATTTATATCAATATATTGTTATCTATTTTAAATCTAATAAATTTTTATAGTGTTAAGAATTTAAGAATAGAGGCTTAATTTTAAATGTGTCAAATCTCTACTGACTGTGAAAATAATTTTTGAAAATCACTCCATGATGTGCATTTACTCAGGTTCATATTAACATATGTTTAAATTCTGGCCTTGAAAAAGATTTCATGTTCTTGTTTACCCAAAGATTCAAGTTAACACTGCATATTGAAAATCTTGGAAAGAAAGGGGAAGAAACCACAGACTATTAAGATTATGATGCAGTCATAGCAAATAGAAAAAAATATAAATATAAGATAAATAATTTTTAAAATATCAATATATATTAATATATAAACCTTAATAATAAGGTTTTTGAAATATAACAAGTTTGGCTTTAATATTTTATTGAAAAAGAGAACCAAATGCCAAGAATATTATGGTATACAGTCCAAGGAATAAAAAATTATATTGAAACATGACTACACGACATACAATTTATTTTTCTGTATATATTTGAACCATAGAATGTTGTAGTACAAAATAGACAAAAAAGTCATTTATTCTTTCTTTCTTTTAACATATATCAAACACCTACTACATGCCAGGCAGTGTTGCAAGCGATGGGAATATAGCAGTGAAGAAAGCAGATAAAAATCTATATCCTCAGGGAGTTTATATTCTCATTAGGAGGTGGGCAGAAAAAATAAAAAGCAAATAAATAAAGTGACATGACACATTAAATGAAATATCTGTCATATAGGGATGAAAGAATTTTTGCATATACACGACATATGTGTGTACGTGTAAGCATGTATGTTAGGAGGGTACATTGGGAAGAGTTTGCTGAGAAGATAACACCATCAAGCACCCTCCTCTCCCTTTACAGCAGAATAAACTAAGGTTCAATATGATAAAATGAAATGCTTGAGGTCGCATAGGTCTTCAGGTGAAGAGCTGGACTCAATCACACTTATTTGCCTGACCCGTGGTCCTAAATCCTTCCCACTGTACCACACAGAGCACACCTACTTGAGCGAATTGCCTGGACTGTGCGATGAAGCAAAGACCAACATGAACGGTGGATCTGGATGATAGGTGGGTAGCTCAGTTGACTGGAGGAGAAAGTACATATTAGGAAAGCATCAGGAGTCAGAAAGAATTAGGTAGGGTAGGGAGATGAGAATGAAAGTTTTCAGATGTCAGGATGATGAGTTTTATCATCATCTTAGGCAGGGGAAAGATATGATTAATGTGATGTATCAGATAGTGAGAAGGAGGAAAAAGAACTCATCATCAGGAATAATCACCCCAAGTTCTGTCATCCACCATATTGACATTGATATGACCAGGGCAAGAATCCTGATTCTCATATTTCATGCCACTGGAAAATTGATAAAATAGGAAAAAAATATTGTGTTCTTTATCATTAGAGTTTTCTAAGATGATGACTGAAGAAAAAATTGGTTTCCAGAGGCAGACATGACAAAACAATTATATCGAGTGAGGATATACTGCATACTCTTCCCCATATCTGAATCCAGTGGCTTGTAAACGAATTCCTTTTATATATGCACTCTAGAGATTTTCCCCAATAAAAGCAACACTATGCGTATCTTGTTCAGAAGTCTTCACATAAAAGATATAATTTACTCTTTCTTAATAGGAGGTAACAGCTTACCAGTGAATATGGGTTATGTAGAATTCTTAGGAAAGCAAGTCGGGGGGATGCTCTGAGTGACACAATGGGAGAACATAAAAAGGAAATATTCCCCCCCCCAAATTCATGATTTAATAATAAGGTTTCTGAAATATAACAAGTTTGGCTTTAATATTTTATTGAAAACCTTAATCTGGGAATGTATTTTAATATATTGCTACTTCTATTCTGTGCAGAATATATATTACTATTCTGTAGCACCTTCAATAATTGTTATCATATAGAATATTATACACATCCATAGAGAGCAAAACTGTGTTTATTATCCTGACATTGAAAAATATGCACCAGTAAAAATACATCCCAGCCTTAGCCACTATTCTTGCTATTCACTTTTCTTCACTATTCACAATTCTTATATTCTCTAGAATTCCTCATACTGACCTCAAAAATAGCAATATATATTATGTAGGTAATAATTTCTAAATGATGCCATAAAAATTTTGATTTCCAATACTATATAGAATGTCTTATTAAAATTGTACATCCAAATATATACATGCAAAAAGTACTTATTTTCTTTAGCTTGATAATATCACAGAGCATGATAATCCTTCATTTTGCCTGAAGAGGATTTTATTTTTCTTATCAAATCCATAAAATGATCATATTATTTTAAGTTGCTAACATGTAAAATAAAACACAATGTGATTTTTATTTGTAGAAGATGTCTCTATAGCTCATATCATTTACTTTAATGATTTTTGTTTTCCTACTCCAACATTCTCAAGTTAAATTTTATATTTATCTGGATGCTTTAAGACCAGGTAAACGTGCTAAAATACATTTTCAAGCAGCTTACTCTGCATAGACTGCTTTTAAAAATTCAAAACAGCCCCCATAGCAAATGTCATTTCTTTCATGGTTACAAAATGCAAACTCCAAGTGTTTTATCCTAATGAATAAATGAGTTTGTCCTTTATGTATAAAATATAGTTTGTGTTTGTTGCACAAGTTTTTAATAATAGATGAATTTTAAGTTTGTTCTAACGTATTCAATAAAGTGTGATTAATCTGGTTTTTCAAAAATGCAAACTAGACATTACTATATTACTTTGCAAAATGCACAGCTTGCAACATTATTGTCTCAGTGGGATCTTAAATTGAATTGTAAAACGTGTCTTATTTTCAGTTTGATTTATGTAAGAGATAGCAGTGGATAATGTCCCTTTTGAAGTTTCACTGCTTTGTGTGAACAAACAATATAAACCTAAAATTCATCATAGAGTTTATTAGAACTCCAAGCAAACTTTCCAAGTTATGTTTGACTGAAATGAAAATTATGATGGAGTCAGAATACCACATTTTCAATGAAACAACTTTTTGAAATTTACTGTTATGAAGGATTATACAATACATTTTTGACATTTTCTGTGATTTTTTATTATGGTATTTCAAGTAATTACCAAATCATGTTTTTCTCTAAAAAAGCTTTCCTGTGCCCTGAGAATTAATCTATGATACCATTTAGCTTGGCTTTTTGAAGTAAATATCACCAGATAAAAGCCAGCTGGATCTGAATAATAGGATACTTGAATGAATGTATTAGTGTTTGAAAAAGAGAGTACAAATCTTCTAAAAAGATTAATTTCCATAAAAAAAGATAGCTCCCAGATCTACAAAAGAATAAATTCAAAAACATAATAAACTCTCAGAAAGAAAGGTAGATTAAAGTAAAAGCTGCAGCACCTTGTTACTGCAGCTGTTGTGAAGCAATGATTCTGTATCAATTACATTTGGTTGGTCCTGTAGGGCTCTTCAAAGCTTTGTGTGAAAAGCCCGAATACGGGATACATGTGACAGTGTAATAACTTCAGTGATTAATTTTGATGCAACACCACTTTCATTCTGATCTTACTCTCAATATTTACAGTTTGAGAGAAGCTACAAAGGTTCTGATGGGAATATATGAATTGAGTAAGGAAACTTTTTTCTTCTTCATTTATTAAAGATGTGGATATGAAATTTTCCTTGTCATGAAATATTGCAGCTTTATCACACAACATAGTTGCTGACATCATCAAGTAAAAAGACCTGAGTTGGCCAATGGACTTTATTTTCAATATCCTGTTTCAAACATGTTCTCTAAAAAGGGCCATGAATTCTGTTCACAAAACTTCTCTACTTTTGTCTGTACAGTTACTAATAAGAACAAAGTTTGGTCATGCATAAATTCCTCTGGGAGGTAAAACATACCCTTCCATCTTGGATGACTCATGCTATTACTATATTTAAGACAAAACCAGAATAAAAGGTGAAGATAAATTGTCTTTTAACTTTGATTAAATCCTAGAAATATTTAAATCTGTTAAAAGAATTGACATGAAATGCCATATTAATATTACTTAATTTCAAATGCAATGGAAAGTATGGTAAAAAGAGATATAGACAATATGATGGAATAGTAGGTATATTTCACTTCGGAAGTAATTTCTTTATAAAAATTGCAAAATAATAACTAAAAAAAGAAAATCATTGTACAATCATAACAGCATAACAGCAAGAAAAGAAAAATCAACTAAAGGAGATTAGTAAATCATTTTGCCAATTACATTTTGAAACTCATATGAATGTGTGGAGTAAAATAAACTGCTAATTTCCCTTACTCTCCTCCTTCCTTTTATTTTTTTACAGTACACTGTCAAAATCAACCCCAAAATGAAATGCACCCTAGTAATTGCATGTTCATTTAAACTTCACAAGTTGTTTAAGTATAGCTTGATATTTACAAATTAAGTCGACCACAATGAAAACATAAAGGACATATTGCCATTATTAGAAAAATACCACTGCATTATGAAATGTGTCAGTGTTTATCAGAAAAATATTTTTAAAGAGAAAGGTTTCCTTCCCTGCACTCATATTGACTACTAAATGGTTATGACTATTTTTAACAGTAGCTTAAGAATTTCTATATCATACTTATTCAAGAAAGCTGCTTTTAGTTAAAACATAAAAATGGTAGTTAGAAGGTTTCTGCAAACATAACTGCCATTCCATTAAGGAAATGGTGCAGCAAACAGTAAATAGTGGCCTCAAGGGAAATGTTAAGTATTGATTTTATTACTGTGTTGGTTGGTTTGTATTTGCAATTGTCAACTCTAATTTTGGACTATGCTTTAAGTATCCTTAAAACTGCTTAAGGAAAGGACAAATATTAACTGAAAAATATTGATAACTATTAGTTTTATAGGTTTAAATATCATGAGACTATTCCTTTTCAGCTTTTCATAGCATGTCTTTTAAAAGTAAGAAACTTTAATTTCGCTACACACAGCAAATGAACCACCAAGTTGTCTTCATTAAGTCATATTACATACTCATTTTGTACACTACAAATCAGTATTTGATTCTAAAGTTAATCACTACGAAAAGCATAAACATGGTTACACACTCCTTAATTTAGTTTGGAAATTTGTTTTGAATTCATTATTAAATTTTGATTCACCTAAAAAGATATAAAATAGCTGTGAAACTAATTATGAGTCTAGCATTTTCATCATGTTGAAATAAACATCAACTCACAGCCTCATTAAATGTAAAATGATCAAATACTGAAAAAATAACAAAATTTGCCAACGTAATATAATTAATATGCTTTATATTATGATCATCATTATCTTCATCATCACTGATTTCCTCTTTACGTTTCAGTAAATGACATTCGCACTTTTATGCTGAAGGTATAATTAAGAACACAGATCATTTTCTTAAACCATGCCAGAGAGCAACTATGTTTAATATGTAAATTTTCAACTATACCTACGGGACTGTAAATATAGTCAGTGTTAAACTTCTACAATTAACTAAAAGAAGTGTTTATGCTACACATAAATTTTAAAAATGTCCTCTGTGGAAATCTAAAGAGGTGCAAATTAATACTAAAAAAAACCATTATGGCTTCTCTTTAGATTAAAAAACAAAGTATTCTCAGGGTCACAAGCCACACGGTGTGCTTTAAACTTCACATATCAAAAATAGAAAGACAACCTATTATAAACACATGTAAAATCTTGAATATCACTAAATGCCGACTCCCTACATCGTGAATCTGCAAAGAGGGTCAAAGGAAAACAGTCCCCTTGATTTTATGTAAAAGTCATACTTACATTGTATTTTTAAATATTTAGAAAGGAGAAATGGCTTAATGAAGTAAAACCTTGCTTTGACTAGAGAGAAGGGATTTATCTGTGTATACTACATGTTCAGTATGTGCTTATTGGACTATTTCTTCATTCCAAATAATTAAAATTTGATGGATAAATATACAACAGGCCTATCGGTTCGACAACAGTTTTAAATCTTAGCTTGGCCATTTACCATATAGTTCAGAATGAAAGTCATAAGGAGTATTTTTTCATATTGAAAATAACTTTTTGTTTATCTCCACTGTCAATCTTCCTTGAGACCATACTTTAGCGTGTCTAAGATTTCCAAGTTTCTCATTTGGGACTTTTTCTTTCTTCTTCTCACTACCATCAGGGACTACAAGCATTTTTAAAGAAAATCCTGGAGTAAAACTTACTGTAAGTAGATACAGGTTTTTTAATATAGATTCTAAAAGTCAAGGGTCTTGTTTATAATACATGGCTCTCTATATCAGTGATTCTCAGACACTTTGGTTTCAGAATCTCTTTATGCACATTGGTCATACCTGTCAATACATATCATGTTAGAAAAGAAAATTGAGAATTTTAAAAATATTTAGTGATTGATTAAAAATAACTACAAGTTCATTGCATATTAGCATAAATAACATGTTTTGTGAGAAATAAATATATCTTCCCCAAAATGTACACTTTTGCAAAATTCTTTAATGTCTGGCTTAAGAAGAGTCAGTTGAATTTTCAGATCCTCTTCTGCATTTAATCTGTTGTGGTGTAACAAATCATCTAGCCGCTAAAAAACTTAAGTGTATACTCATGAGAGAATGAGTTTTTAAAAAGTAATTAAGGTCTTAGTATTATTATGAAAAAAAATTTTTGACCTCTTGAACTCCCTGAGCCCTTGGGAACCCTCCTTTCCATGGGTCCTGTGACCACACTTCAAGAACTGCTGCTATATCTGATAACATTTTAGGACTTTTTAGAACATCCGGGTTATGTATTAATTTAGAAACTCAAATACTATCCTAGTATTACTTCAGACAATAAGTACAAGATTAGAAAAGTTGCTCTAAAGTTTTTTTACAGAAAACTCATTACTTCCATGCCAACAATTGAATCTAAAAAAAGGTAGTAATAAGAAAGGTTACTTTTTTCCTCTAGACTTAATTTTACCTCACTAGGAATAATTGGTTATTAGTCATTTTGAGGTGGCAGACAAAGCATAGAATTTGGCAAAAGTTAGAGGTGATTTAAATATTATATTCACAGCCTTAAGCATAAAGATTCACTCTGTACCTCAAACACTTCATCTGGAAAGCGGGGATAATATCTATTCAAGAGCAAGCACAGAATTAAGTAAGATGATGAACATGAAGCATCGAACTTGTAGAACTAGGTAACTGATAAAGACAGCAATTATTAAGCAGAAAAGTCAAGGTTAAGATCATGTGACTGACTTCAGGTGTTGAAGTCAGACAGAAATGAAATGGGGATGAGATGTTAAAGAAGCTGTGTGAACCTCAGTCTCTCATGTGTAAAATAACAATAACCAAGGATAAGTATCACATTATCACACAGATTAGATAATGTGTGTATACAAAGCACCTGTTATATAACAGGTGTTATCAGAAGGAAGTGGAGAAGAAGGAAAAAGAAGTGCCTGGAAAAAAAAATTTCCATGCCAACTTGGAGTTTATAAAATTATAGAAAGGAAATTATGGCCATTCTTAAGAAATATTAGACTTGAGAGGGGCAGATTTAAAAACAAATTAAAAAATAGTTAATATACTACGCACATTAAAAGAAAAGGGAATACAATTTAAAACTGGTAAGTTCTAGAAAACCAAGTAGAACTTGACCACCTCAGTTTTAATAAGGAAAATGCTATATTCCTCCAAGGAGGAACCAATGGGTTCCTTAAGGTTCCATCTTTAGTCTCTGCATCACTTAGGCTTACCCAGTGCGTGGTCCAGAATAGGCATTCCGTGAACTGGCATTCCAAATAAAGGTGATGCACTATAATTAGCATTATGTGATGGTCTGGAGTCTAGGAAACATCATAGAATTTAACAACAAATGAACTTGCTAAGGAGCTGCCTCAGAGTTCAGATTTTTAGAAACAAGAAGAGTGCACAACAGTAATGCATAAGACCACATCACCACAGAATGATAGGGAAAATTAACATGGGAGTTTGTGTAATGTTTGACTGACTAAAGCCAAGAATGAATCTGAGAAAACATAAAAAATGCGGGGGGTTGTTTTTATTTTTATCGTTTTTAAGTTAGCAGTTAAAAAAGGAGAGGAATACCTTTTTGTTGAAAATAATATAAATGTTCAAACAAATGTTTTGGGACCACTTACAATTCAGAGATGTTAATATACTCTGAAAACATTTTTCAGATTGTATAGATTCTACAGAATTCATCAGATATTTTATGTTCTAAAATATTAAGATCATCTGAAAGCTGCTATAAGCAATGGATCTAAATGATCTGTTATATCAATAATTGAAAGAATAGAAGCCAACTCATTTCTAGATGACTCAGCTAATATGTCATAATTGGTAAATGAAAGCCACACATTCCAGGTAATCAATAACATTCCCAGTGGCCTTTTTATTTCTACCAAAATTTCATTTCTAGGTTCCCAGATGCATCCAAAGCAAGTACAAAAAAATTAATTTTTAGATGGAAAACTGTCAAATGAATGTTGTCCATTTCAATATTCAAGAATGTGCTGTTGAGTGGGAATATACAGAAGAAAAAGAAAATAGCAAGATAGTGTATGCTTTCAGCCAAAAGTATTCATAATTCTAACGTAAAGGATTTTAAAGGTCAATAATGATGGAATAGTCCCATTTCTCATCATTGTTTCCCATGGTGAAGTAAGTAAAATATCTTAAATATCTATTACTAACTATGGAGAAGAATCACTCTGGGTTCACATTAAATTTGATTAATGCATGTGCTTTTGGAAAACTTAAAATTCTCAATGTTGCTAAGAAAAACAGAATCTTGAATTTTTCAGTTAATTACTTGATTACTGTAAGCATATGTTAATAATATATTTTCCAATTAAAAACCTATGTAGTGGGGCTTCCCTGGTGGCGCAGTGGTTGAGAGTCCGCTTGCCGATGCAGGGGACACGGGTTCGTGCCCTGGTCCGGGAAGATCCCACATGCCGCGGAGCGGCTGGGCCAGTGAGCCATGGCCGCTGAGCCTGCGGGTCCGGAGCCTGTGCTCCGCAACGGGAGAGGCCACGGCAGTGAGAGGCCCGTATACTGCAAAAAAAAAAAAAAAAAAAAACCTATGTAGTGACGTGGATGGACCTAGAGTCTGTCATACAGAATGAAGTAAGTCAGAAAGAGAAAAACAAATAACCATATGCTAACGCATATATATGGAATCTAAAAAAAAAAAAAAAAAAAAAAAAAAAAAGTGGTACTGATGAACCTAGTTACAGGGCAGGAATAAAGAGGTAGACATAGAGAATGGGCTTGAGGACAGGGGTGGAAGGGCGAAGCTGGGGCAAAGTGAGAGTAGCATCGACATATATATACTCTACCAAATGTAAAATAGTTGGCTGGTGGGAAGCAGCCGCATAGTACAGGGAAATCGGCTCGGTGCTCTGCAATGACCTAGAGGGGTGGGATGGGGAGGGTGGGAGGGAGGCTCAAGGGGGAGGGGATATGGGGACATGTGTATGCATATGGCTGATTCGCTTTGTTGTTCAACAGAAACTAACACAGTATTGTGAAGCAATTATACTCCAATAAAGATCTATTAAAAAAAACCTGTGTGGCCATTTTAAAAGATGGAATAAAAGACAATAACATAAATTTGACTATTTTAGATGTCTCCTGTAAGTGGGATCATTCAGTATGTGCCCTTCTGTGACTGGCTTATTTCACTTAGCTGGGGTCAATGGGAAATAAGGTGATGCTAAACAACAGGCATAAAGTTTTAGTTAAACAAGAGGCATAAGAATCAGAGATCTACTGTACAACATTGTACCTATAGTTAACAGTACTGTGTGGTACACTTAAAAATTCAAGAGGGTGGATCTCCTGCTGTGTGTTCCTACCAATATAAATTAAATTTTTAAAAAAGATGAAAGACTATAAGTACAGCTTTTCATAACTCTTGTGGTATGTTACATAAGATTCAGTTGACAAATCACACACGTTAAACACATCTGAAATACCCAAACATAAAAAGAAATAAACTGTTTGATTATGGGTATCACTAATAAGGAAATTCAGGGGAAGTTGTGGGCTCCTGCTTAAAAATATGACTATGGCACTTTATATAATACAAAATGGTTTCTCAAAAACATATACTTTACATAATAGATCTAGGAGTATATCATTGATTCTTACTGTTTTAAAGGAAGTTATTCCATTTACTAAATAATCGTGCTCAAATGTGTTCTTTTATAATTAAATGTTCAGAGATTTGGAGATATATAACATAACTACCTACTAAGGAAACAGCATTTTGCTTTTATAGATATTTTATTACATCAATGGAAATTTCTCTGTATCCTTCTATGACTAAACTCATAAACTATAACATAGAAATTACTATCAACAATGTAGACCAGCCATAAAATTCAATTAAAAATCCCTACATTTTAAGCAGTTATAGTAGCATAATGTGTAAACATGAGCCGAAGTGATGTGTAGTTCCTAGAGCATGTCACATTTAGAAAATAAATGTTTTAACTCTTTCATCACTTACTCTGTGCAAAGAAATTTGGAGGGCCTTGTTTTACCCTTAGATCTAACTGAAAAACAGTGCATTCATTAAAGAACAATGGACATGCTCAGAGTCTGCCTAAGTTAAATCTGTTCAGCAATATTATCGCCAGATGTTTTTGTGCTCCAAAACATATATCCCTTGTTAATTCATTCTTTCAACAAATATTGGTTGCAGGCACTGTTCTAGGCACTGGGATTAGCAATGAGTAAATTGGATAACAAAATCCCAGCCCCCATGAGGCTGACATTTGAATAATCTTATGCTAGATAAATTACATGGCACGTCAGATTGTGACATGCCATGGAAAATGTAAAGCAGGAAAGGAGGGGGCTTCCCTGTGGCGCAGTGGTTGAGAGTCTGTCTGGCGATGCAGGGGACACGGGTTCGTGCCCCGGTCCGGGAACATTCCACATGCCACGGAGCGGCTGGGCCCTTGAGCCATGGCCGCTGAGCCTGCGCATCCGGAGTCTGTGCTCCACAACGGGAGTGGCCACAACAGTGAGAGGCCCGTGTACCGCAAAATAATAATAATAATAATAAAATAGGGTTGTTGATAAAAGTCTTAAAAAGAAGGTCACATTTGAAGGAGACAAGAGAACAAGATCTATGGAGAAGAGGATTTCAAGAAGAGGTTAACAGCAATGCAAAGACCCTGAGACAGGAGCATTCCTGGGATATCTGAGAAAAGACAGGGAGGCCAGAGTGGCTAAAGTTGAGTGAGTGAAAGTGAGAGTGGGAGGGAAGGCAGTCAGAGTGAAGAAGAAGCCAGGAGCCCATCATGCATGAGATTACAGGCTATCAAGAGGACTTTTATTATTTTACTCTACATGAAATGGGAAGAACTGAGATAGTTATGTGCAGAGGAGTGACCTGGTCTGACATAGGTGTTCACAGGACAACTCTACCAGTTGCAAAGGAGTAGCCAGGAAGCAGGGAATCATGTTAGAAGGCCTTCACACTGATCCAGGCAAGAGGTGATGAAAGGGTAAGAGATGGGTGGATCTGGGGATACATTAGATGTGGGTATAAGAGAGGCAGGAGTCAAAGATGGCTCCAAGATTTGGGGCATGAGTAAGTAAGTAGAAACATGCAGTTACCAATAAGGCAGATGAGAAGATTGAGGAATAAGCAGGTCTGGGGTGGGAAGACCAAGAATTCCTTTCAGAGATTTTAAATTTGAGATGTCCCAAACTGAGCACCTCCTCACAAAACAATTTGCCACAGGCAGAGACACTAACCTTGAACTCTGTTTTCTTCTAGGCACTCTAGGTCAGTGGTTGATGAGTAGATGATCTCGAATTATGCTCTTCTTTCACGCCTTGTTTTTTTAGGCTTTAATTGGAAATAGTGTATCTTAAAAAATAAAGTAGTTTAATTTTTCTTTGTTTTCATGATTCTTACTCATTAACTCATTTTTCATTTAATTCAATTACTGAGTTGTCACTGCATGTGAGTCCCTACTCCAAACACGTGTGAATACAGAGAGGAGATGGTTTGGCCCTCAAGGTGCTCACAGCCTATCAGCGGAAGAAGAAAATACCATAGTGTTTATACATTTTGAGGATTTGAGAAGCAAAGCGGAAATGTATGGTTTATACACACTGTCTTCATATATACGGTTCAATGCATTGTGCTTATAATAACTGTAATCTATGTGAATTTTAGAAAGTATACAAAGAAATGGATGATGGAAGGAAGACTATGTTGTTTTATGAAAATTGAAACAATGGCATCATGAAGCCCAAAGAGTAAAATTATCTCATTATGTTGTATTAGGGATACATCTTCATTTGCCATTTACAGGTATGAACAAGGCACTCTAGGTCAAGTGCATGCTCCCTGGAGTGGGCAAGTTCTCCATAGAGAAGAGAACATTAGAAATGTCGTCTAATGAAGGAAAAATGACATCACTGGCAGAGGAAACAGCAAGTTTGAATTTACAGAACTGCAAAAAATAAATAAATAGAAAACTTTGTGGCTAAATAGGTAGCTAGACCTTTGAAGGAAAGGTTGCAGCAGTAGGAGGGGAACATAAAAGGAGGGTTCAGCAACATCACATTTAAATTTAATATTTATTTTCAATGCCAAAAGATTAAAAATTAAGTCTAAATCAAGCTAAGGAAAACTGGTATTTTGAAAAATAAATGTCACTGAAATAAACCAGTCACTTCCAATTTATTTATATTGGTTTACTTCTCTAACTAGTCTAGTAAGGTATCATTTTGTGATGCAGCAGGTTTTAAGGGCCTTTCTGACCTAGAATCTCATGGCACTTGTTTGAAGTGGTATTCTCTATTATAAAACAACACTATGCGTATTTGTACACTAATGTGGTGTAATACCTACCACTTGCCACAGAAGTTTAAATGTACATAATTTTTTTTTTTCCCCAGTAGAGACAAACATTATTGGAAAAGGCCTCCCCAGGCTCTTCCCCACCTCTGTCGTGATTTCACTGTCACCAGTTCACCCTGCTGGGTGTGCAGACTTTGGCAACCAATCAGGTTTCAAATCTTAGCTCAGCCACGTCCAAGTGTATGACATCAGGGAATTTGTTTGATCTCTCGGTGCCTCAGTTACCTCCTAGGTGAGGAGATGACCATCACTCTCCCTGCCTCCTTGTCACACTGTTGTGCTAAGTGGCTGACACATGTAAAGCACAATGGTTTGTTCATCCATAGGAATTGCTCAGTAGTTGAAGGCACAATTATTAATGTGAGCAGAATCCTTTTGTTGAATGAAGAGGATAGAAATAAAATTAGTTAAACATCTTCTACTAACATGCAGTACCTGTAATACTGTTTCCTTGTACTGTAGTCACTGGGAACTTGTAAAGATCTAAAACTGGAGACGATGTAAATATTTTGATAAATTTTACTATCTAAAATGTATTAATGTTTACTTGTCTATTCTATAAACTGCATTTGTGTTGTGGAAAATGTATATAAACAACTCTTTATTAAATGGTTTACATCATAAATCTTGCCCTAAAATAATGTTCAATTGGGTCATGATTAAGTTGCCAGTCCTCAAAAGGCTATTTAAGCCACTACATACTTCAAAAATTGTATTTTCAACACTTTTCCAACTTGAACTATCATTTATCATGTATTGAAAATAGAAAACCTATTTTCATATTTCGAATTCCAACTCAACAGAGACCCTCCTTCAGCAGTAGTGAAAATTATGTGGGAACAGTACTCCCAAGCACCAGAAATCTGCTAATTTTCCACATTTGTAAAGGAAAATAATCTTAGTACAAAATTACCTCCAGTTATTCTGACAAATTATTCATTCTCAAATCAGGATTGGTACTCATCCTTTGAAAGTCTTAGAGTTATCCTTCCCTATATTTGCATAAATTTCTTACTTATATCGGGATACAGCTCAAAATATATCACTTTCCTGAACCACACAACTCTATCACTAAAATCTAAGGATAAAATAAGTCAAAACCTGACAATATTATTATAATTTCAACCTTCACACTGATAATATAAATAAAGAGACAAATGAGCATTCATTTCAAAATTGAGTTTTAACAGAATGGCAGAACTGCACAATTCACATATTTAAAACAATCTAATACCACTTCAGACAAAATTGCTGAAATTCTCTGACCCACAAATTAGAGACAAGTGAATAGCTAAATCAAATGAATTAGGAGTAAAATTTCATTAAATGTAATGTAATTCTGGCATTAAAAGAGATTTATGAACTCTACAACCTGAATGGCAGAAATACTATCAAACAATTCCTGGGCTTTCTGGGAAAGAAAATGCTACCCCTTCCCCTGTTCTGAACTAAAGCAACAGACAGGAGTTTTGTATCCCATCTACTCATGTACCATCTTCAGAGTTTAAAGGAATTTTACAAAGCCATATGCCTTTCTCGAACTGGAATAGTACAGCAGGAAAGATAAATTAATATATCTCTCCATGTGTGTATTATTATGTGTGCAGGTAAATAAAATTGACTTCAACTCCCCTGAATGATGCACCTTCTTACTCTCTGTATTTATGTTATTTTGAATCAGTAACTTTATTAATGTGAAAATGGTCATACTCATTGATTCCATACTAATTATGCCAATATTAAACATTTTATTTGTGTGTGAGTAAAAATAACAACTTTCAGATTCATTGTATTACTTCTTTATACACACACACACACACACACAAATAAAGAAATTTAGAGGACTGAAATCTAATGTGAAAAGGGTTTGAATAATAAAGATACAAAATATATGAAGTGAGAAAGCAAATAAAACTTTTTATTATAATTTCCATTCTGAGTATCAAATCATGGTCTGTGGCATTAAGGAGTAGGGCCAAAAAAATCAGATGACAATATCTCAATACCTTAATCAGTTATTTGACACCACAGAAGGAGAAAATATGATTATTTGTGCATTTGTCACCAAAAATAGTGTAACTAAAAGATTCCGATATGCTTGATTACCTATGACCAATGAGAAACACACTGATGTAGAAAGAATATAGATTTCAAAATCAAACTAGTAGATTCAAATCCTTCTATTCACTAGCTTGGTCAAGTCAAAACAAATTTCGAGCTTCTCTTCAAAATACTGCAAAGCATGTACAAAAGATATTCATTCACAAATAATGGTCATAGAAACTAATTCGGCTGGAAAATGTTTCTAGCTTTTCAAATTATACATGCCTAAATATTGAGGGACAGGTGGATATATTTAGCTTAATACAAACTTTCCACATGATTTTGATTTGCTTGCACTTATCATTATGAAGCCATAAAATGAGGATCCAGGAATCCATGTCACATAGAAATATCTAAAAGGCTGTTATGTTCAGAATGGTCATTGTGTATAAATTATATAAACACTTTCTAATAGTCAAAAGTTTTCCACAGATGGAATCGTGTAATGGATATGAGATAACTAGTGGTTTTCAAGTTTATACTGACAAACACATGTAAAGGGGCCTCAAATCATGAAAAGTTAATTAGACTAGAATTCAGTAATTTTCAAAACTGGCTTTTTATTGGAATCACCTGGAACTTAAAAAAAAAAAAACAATACATAGACTCCTACTCTTAGAGATTATGATCTTGCTTCTTTGAAGTAAGTCCAGGTATTTTTTTGACACCCCCCCGCACCCCAGAATATTCTAATGTGCAGTTAGGACTGAAAAACTTTGAACTACCTGAACTATATGGTCCCTTTGACTCAGATTCCATGATTCCAGGAAAAATCCAATTTAAATAATCACATATGTTCCAAAGTAGTTTTACCTTATACTCTCTATTAATCCAGCACAGTTCAAAGAATTAGTAGGCAAATAACAGTGTTGGTTTATGGCACTTTTCTGGAAATGGTTTATTTACAAATGCCTCTGCCCATTTTACAACCTTTTTGCCTGCCTGAGGCAAGCTGGTAAGAACTTCTGGAATCCACAGGGAGATGGTAAAGTCTCCCAGGCATTATCAGAGTGATTAATATCTGATAAGCCTGCCATCTAGGTGAAAACCACTAAAACAGAAATATTTTGTCTCCCTTTCGTCAACAGAAAAACACATCATGGGAAGAATATATTATTTTTTAAATTATTTATGTTGCATTACATACTTATCTTTTAAACTGTCCTTCAACATCATACTACATAGTAATTTATTACTAACTTTGTTTAGCTTTCTGGATTTTCTTTTTTTATTTGTCTTGTAATTGTTCAAGTTGATATATGAATTTTATGCTTCAGATATAGAATGGAATAGGAAATATGTTTTGATATTTTCACCTATTTTATACTACTTGGTGAATACCTGTTAGATCAGAATCTCCTTCATCTTTTTTCTAAAGAAACAAAAACAGAACATTATTGCTATGTTTTTAAAGACTTCTGAGGACTTTTTATGATACAAATAAAGTTAAGTGCCAAAGTGATACCATATTATCATTTCAAAATGCTTTATGGTTTGTAGTCTAAAAGTAAAAGATGAGGAAAATGGCATTTCACACCTGTGAAGCTAATGCAATCACCAATCCTACAGAATATTTTAAGAAAGTGTACAATAAATTTTGTTGTCAGTTGCCAAAACATACTATATCAACATTTGGCTCTTTTATGTATGTTGTGTAAATTATATAATATTATTTTACATAATTTGTACAATGCTAAACAGTGAGGAACTGTTAGCCATATATTTCATACAGTTAATAGTCCCAAATTTAACATGAATCTAATACGAAGGGAATACTATTACATCACGCAAATATATTGACTAATGGTTATTTGAAGGCATGGTGAAAGTGGATTATCATGTTACAACCTAGAGGGTAACCTCTAGGGAGGGTAAGAGGGAGACGCAAGACAGAGGGGATATGGGGATATATGTATATGTATGGCTGATTCACTTTGTTATAAAGCAGAAACTAACACACCATTGTAGAGCAATTATACTCCAATAAAGATGTTAAAAAAAAAAGTGGTACTGTCAAAAAAGAGTGTTTTACTCTCTGGGAAACTAAACACAAAACCTCCTATATCTTTCCAACATTTCCTCTAATAATTAAATTTTGTTTTGTGTATCCAAGCATGGATATTTCTTAAGGGGGTTTCTAAATAAATACAGAACAAACTGCAACACTGCAAGTCACTAAACTATTTGGCCAAATAGGAAACATTGTTAAAAGAAAAATCTGTGTGTGTTTTCTTTAATTACAAAGACCCTATCTAATTTTAACTGCCTCCTTTTTTTCTTAATAATGAGCTGACCTTCTATTCTCCTTAACCCTTTTTTATCAAAGCCATCTACACACACTTTGCCTTCTGTTTCTCTAATCTGCAATTATTTATGTTTTCTTCATGCTGCTTTGTCCGTCGTGGGAGCAAAATTGTATTTGGTGAAATATAGAGATAATTATACCATGAACCCAGCAACAAAAAGACAGAGCAGATGTTACTTCAGACGTGCTAAAAGTCCTCCTGCTTAATGTGCATATACTAAAACACTGAGCAGAGTCATCAAAAACAATATCTAATCAAGGCAGTTTTAGACATGCAAATCTTTTTAACACCAGAGTTAAATGGAGAAATTCTCTCAATAATATTTTCAGTACTCACCATGTGCTTGCCAGAATAATTATATTAGGTAGTGATTTCTAATTAATATAATAAATGTGTGAGTCCACACTGTTTCTATCCCATGGTGGGGTAGAAATCTAGGGAGGCAGAAATGGAGATCATATGCTATGAGTTAATAATACAATGCACAATGTTTTCATTGAGAATGTGCTTCCATGATGCCAAAACAATCTCTTTGAATAGTGTTAAGTTAATCAGTAAAATTATTTTATTCTATTACATGTTTTCTTTTTATTCACAGTGAATCCTTTATATCATCTATTCAATTGGTTATGGAATTGACAGAAGTTAAGATCAGTTTCTCTTTGCTTAACTTAGTATATTTCCATCTATGATTGATTCATTTTTGTTTTTTAAATGTGTGGGTACATAAATATGTGAGTGTAACTATCATGGCATAATGGTTGCTTTTTTAGCAAAAACTGAAAATAATTTTTGACATATTGGATTTAAATCAATGTTAAATCAGGAAAATCCAAAATGCTTATCATGCTGTGCAGTGAATAAAAACAATTCCAAATACACTGGTTTAAAGTCACTGCAAGAGGGCAGTATTTTAATGGCATACTTTCCACTGAAAGAAGTGTGCCTACACCACAGGATGTAAAGCCCCTTCTGAGATCTAAAACTTACTGGACTCAACACACCAAACCTCCCTCCTGGTGAGTGTTAAATGTCTGCATTGAGTGGCTGGGCTGGGCATCACTTTCAATGTTTATTTTAGGAAAATGAAGTACCTCTCTGCAAGGCCATGATAGTGGAGCTGAAGAATTCCATCATGTTAAGAAGCATATAACTTGTTCTCCTTCCTGTGTTACATGCAAAGTCTAAAATAGAATAGTGTCTGGTTTATACAAATATCCACTTTTAAAGCATTATATGTTAGCCAATTATAAATGGGATAAATGTTCTAACAGCTAATATTTTATATATATTGCCCACTGAGAGAAATATATTTTGTATGTTGGAAATAATACATTAGTCCAAAATTTATGTTTTAATCAAACTAAATTATGTATGTGACATATATGTGATATATATACTATGTCCAGTGTAAATAAAATTTTGAACATTACATGTTGTTTCTTTAGTATGAAGGAGAATGAAAGCTTATTTGTATTTTTGAAAGAATGTGAGAGTAGCTTTGAAAATATTGATATCTCGATCAATGTTGAATCTAATATAACTGTTGATATGACATGTCTAGTCAGTCTCTTCTAGTTAAGCTATTAGGTCAGGTTATGAGGGAGTTGATATGATAAGTTCACCAAAATTGTCTGATGTAATGAATATATTTTAAAAAATTCTACCTATAAAGTTTAATGTTACCATATTCAATGAATAGTAAAATGCAATATAAAACCATGTAATTTAACAATCTTCACTAATTATTGACGTTTTCATATCTTATTTTCCAATTGGTTAATTTTTCATTTATTTTGTATTTCAAACAATACTTTAAAAACCTGAATGCATAGTTACCATAAAAATACTTATTAAATTGAGAAACACCAAATCAACTGATTATTAAGTTAAAAAAATGAACTAAATGTTCTAAAAGACAAATAAACAAGGTGAATTCTTGAACTTTCTGCAGTGGAATTTAACTTCTTTGATATTTAGTAGGCCAAACAGAACCATTGAAGACTGAATGCTAATTGTAACTCTACCAACTTTGTCATCCACGCACTCAGAGAATGGATAATTTCTCATGAGGCTAAAATGTTAAACACTACCTTGGAAAGGTAAAATATCCAAGTACTGGGATTCTGTTTTTTGTTTTCCAATCACTTGGGCCCTTTTAAGAATTAAGACTAATCACCGTGATATAATCAAAACAGAAAAATAAAAACATATTTTGTCGCACCTTGATTCTTGGTTTCTAAAGAGAAGTTATCTCAACCAGTAAAAACTCCACACCTTAGAGAAGCCAGGTGTCAAATGGCAATGGAGTTATTCACTCATTTAGCTCCTCCTACATCAAAGGCATTATCTTATCATCTCTAACATCATATCCTGCTAATAAGTCAAAACAAAGGGACTTTCAAAGGAGCTATTTTGCCCACTAGTATTTGAATCAAAATGGTAAACACAAATACTTCCTTTGATCTCATTTAGGTTTTTTTCCCCCCATTGACAAGGTAGTCTATAAATATAGACATGTATGAAGCAATATTTATGCAAAACGGCTTGAATTCCAGAACCACTAGAGATGTGGCTCACTTTAATCAAATGCATTATATTAAAATGTTACCTAAGTAGTGGATTGATTTAAAACCTGTTTCGATAAAAGTCCTGATTTACATGAAACATTTCAGGAAAAATCCATAGATGAGTATGCCTGTCTATTAAAAGAATCTAATGTTTTACATGTTTAATATATTTAGTTCACTGAATCAATAATCATATTTCAAAAGTACTAAACTTTTCCACTACTTCAACATGTTCTTCATACTAGGAGTATATTCCCTGGCTTGAAACATACACTATTTTAATGCAATATGATGTTCATTTTTGAAAGAGATAAATAACAGGATATGATTTTTTATTGCCATAGGAAATATTTGGGTATGACTAATTTCTCTTTCCGAAATCCAAAAAAGGTCAGTAACTAGAAATATTTTAAAATTCAGAGTTAAAACATTCGGTTTAGTGTAAATTTGAGTATAGCTTTTGAATATTTTAAACTTGCTAAAGTAATATTTTGTAGTGTAGATATCTAGAAATTGATTCCTTTCCATATAATAAAATAGGTATTCATACAATATTCTCAATTTTTTATCAAAGACATTTTTTTCCCACAAAAAAAGCTGACTCACAGTACATTAAGAGACAGATGTTGTATGACATTGTGAAAGATTAAGATTTGATTCACCCTGTTCACCAACTCTAAATTACACTTTCATTAATGAAGAAAACAGGTTACAATGTCCCTTTCTTTCCCCATGCAAAGTCTAGAAAAAGAATACGGAGAAGGGAAGAAGACACATTGTCTTCCAGATTTTCACTCTGTGTAAGTGAAAGTGATTTTTGAACATGGCTGCTGAAGACAAAAGATGATGTACCAAACTGAATAATTGCACTCTACAGGGACTGTGGATGTCTTCATTGTGTCTGGTAGAACTTTATAGTTATGCTGTGATGGTCTGGCAGAAGTGACACATCTACCACTGAGGCTGCAGTTTCAGACACAATGATCAATAATGGTGTTTCTCCAACTTAGCACTCACTTCCTTTGCTAGTTTACAGAGGTGCTAACTCTTCTTCTTTTGGTATCAAAATAAATGTTATTACATAGAATGATGAAACTTGCAATAATACATCATAGGTATTATGATACATATCTGTATATATACAGAGAGAGACAGAGACAGAGGGACAGAGAATAAATTGAATGTAACCTTCAATGATTTTTTTTTTAAATTGAATGTAATGAAGATTTTGTTTAAGCTGCCCATTTTAATACTCCATTTACCATGTTTCTTACCTGGTAAGAATTGACTCTTACTAAAGCAGTTCGACAGCTGTCAGTGCAATTAATTACATTTATTTTAAAAATAGTAAATGTTAACCTTAAGCTTATTCTCAGGAAATAAAGGTTCTAAACTGGAATTATTTTCAAGGATTAGAGAATCTAAAATAGGAGTAGTAAAATGATTACCAATATGACAGATATAAAAAACCTTCCTGGTAGTTTGAATACAAAGGTATCAAGAGGTAGAATGAGTGTTGAATTTATGTTGTGGAAAATTGGTCCCAAGTTGGTTTTCTGCTTCATCAGAAAGCACTTTTGTCTTGTATGCAAACAGTTAATGAAGCATGCTAACACTGAATTGTTTTAACTACTGTTAGAAATACTTCGCGTTTATTCTTCTTTTATCTTTTGGGAAGTTTTAACACCAACATAGGGAGACACCCTAAATTTCATAACTCAATTCTATTTTTCAGGTAGAATGAAAGAATCATATAACTATTTGTGATTTAAATATTTTCATTTTCATTTATGAATTATTTTCAAGTGAAAAGCAGCAGAAGATCCATCAATTTTGCTGCACAATAATAACTGTATGATGAGAATAATCTAGTCATTACATCTTTATCAAGAAGCCTACCTTTAGTTTGAGTATTTTGAAGCAGTGAGCCTTTTGATTTAGTTTTTAAAGCCTCTGGCAGGTGGCAAAATTTTGTTCCAACAACATTCATGTGATTGAGAACAAAGGAATTCTTTCAAGAGGTTTGTGGTTTTACCTTTATGTCACTTTCAAAGAAAACGGGATGATCATTTCTTTCATATTAAAATTAAAATTAACATAAAGGGAAGGAAAAATTACACATTATAGCAAATAATTGTGCTTAAAAAAGAGCTTTTCATAGATTTATTCAGACTATACTTCATACTCGTAAAAACAAGGTGTTCACCTGCGTAACTTTTTCACAACATGAAAATTTAATCCTTACTTTGCATGTCTTCTATTTGATATTAAAAATTCCCATTTTAAATTCAACTGTACAGGCTCATTACTGTTTTGTATAAAACATAACACCTTGTATGCTGTGTTCTTAATATAAGTGAGTTATGTTGTACAGTTACTAACCCATGTCATTCTAAAATAGTTTTTCTAAGAGCCTCAAATAAATGCATTTCTGATATAACTGTTACTTGGAAAAAAGAAAGTCTGTAAAAAATATTGCACTAAAATATGCCTGACTTTAAAAGCCAGGTTTAACTTCAATTATCATCAAATATGATTAGGATTTGTCTCTTAGAAGTTTGGTTATTGGTGTTTTAATTGTTCCAGAAAAAAAGTATTCTTGATAAAATTCTACTCTTGAAAAAATACTCATGGTAAACTTACTTCGCTAAGTATATACAAAGATTTTTACCAGCAATAACACATATAGTCCTATTTCAGGGCCAGTACCTTATGGAGAATAGTTAAAACATGATAAATTATAAGATACCAACAACATTCATAGAGCATGTCAGGTGTGCAATTCCAAAGGAACAGGGGTCATAAAAAAATCAAAGAATTTTTAAACAAGAAATTTTGAAAATTATTGCATTCATTCCCTCATTTTAGAAATGAAGACTGATGCCCAGAACTATTAAATGATGAGCATTAACTCATCATCATTCCATTCTCTCATAATTTCTACATTCGTGGGAGTGATTTGTATCATGAATTAGAAATAACGTTAATATATTTGTAATAGAGATAACAGGTGGTATCTAAGCTGGCTGACCAGTCTTGCCAGCTAAGGCCATTGGACTAAGTGTAAAATGTGCCTATAACTATGTGCCAGTAAATCAAAAACTTCTTGATGTCCCATTTCCCATCTTCATTTTGAAACCTCTGCCAGATCTGGTGTTCCCATTTCTCATCCTGTTGCTCTCTGCTTAGGCTCTGTCTCTCTCCCCTTTGGTTTGACACCTCATCTGGACTGCCTGCCAGGCTTTCAATTTTAGTTCCACACATAGACATCATCTGTCAGATCACCTTGAGTCTGGGTTCCTCTGCCTGTAGGTCAGTCCAGTCCCCATTCATGCCAAGCCCACATCCTTCAGTCCCTCAGCCTAGCACCATGTTCTTCAACTATTGTGGGAGAGAGAATGACATAAGAAATAGATACATGTATTCAGGAATGGTCTCAGTGAAAAAATTCTTTATTTTTTCTATTGACCACTCCACCTCACATAGTCTGTAATCTTTCCTTTCTCTGTCCTTTGAAGACAAATCCCACAGACCTCTGATCCCTTTCAGTATTTAAAATGTAGTCTAAATCAAAATGTTAATTTCATATCCAAATTAAAGTATCTCCTTCCTCCTACCTGAATCTTGGTTTCTGGCTTGGGTCCTGCAATAGGGAAAGACAGCTAGTTTGATCTATTTACTTTTTTTTTTTTTTTGGCACTTTCACTGCCCCCTTTCTCTCTGCTATTTTTCTATTTCTGGGTTTCCCTTGCATCTCAACACTGTTGGGCTCTCCAAAGGGATAGGAATAATGGGAAAGTGTGAGGGACAGCTGCCCAAAAGCTAATTCTTGCACTTTTTGTGTATTCTGCAGAGTCCCCATCGTCCTGAGTTTTCCTAAGATAGATAAGCATTCTATGTCCATTTTACAAAAAAAAAAAAAAAAAAAAGAATATGTGGACTTAGCTAAGAAGGTAATATGCAACAGAACTAGGGTGCAATTTCAGAACTTCTGATTTTATAGACTATAATGCATCCCAGATGACACTTTCACTCCAAGTTATATTTGTAGATGGCATTTATTACCATATGGCTACTGGAACATTCTTAAATTTTAACTTTATTCTCAAGTCTTCAAATATAAATAGATCAATTAAAATATTCATTTTTTTAATGTCTCAGATTAGTTCAAGAGTGAATGATATTCCAAATGAGGAATATAGTATATTTGTTCCCTTAATTTAACTTAAAACTAAATTATTCTAAAATCAGTGAGAACTAAAGCATAGTGGTACTTCAAAAGGAAAATACATTGGCTTGAGTATGCCAAATTTATTCTATTATTTTTTTATAATAATTATTTAGTGATCCATGCCATTGGGAAAACAGGAGCCTTTAGGTGCATGGTCCATAGGGAATTTACTGCACACATACAATGGAATATAAGGGCCTAGTTTGGGGATATAAAGGTACAAAGGTTTGGGTCTATAACTGTATCTTCCTTTAAGAAGACATTGTATAATTGAGGAAGATATGAAAGGAGATCTAATCCACATGCAAATTTGGATGAAAGATGTAAAAACTGAGTTTCTTTTTCTCTTTTGCTTTATTTTAAATCTGAAAGGAGAAAAGTAATAACCCTTTCTTTAAAACAAAAAACATTTTATAATAGAGGTGGTAAGCAACAATACTATAATAAATTTTATTCTAAGCCACTGGTAAATATGATAATAAATATGAAGTAGATTATTATGTGTCCAGTCCTTAGATGAGAACTATGGAGACTAAAAATTAGAAATAAATAAGGAACAATGTTCCTTCAGTCTAGGTTGAAGACTGAAAGACATGTATGTAATATTAGCTAGTAAACACAACTAGTAAACTGAGGTCTTCAAAAATTGACTTTTTATCTTAATAGATACAAAAAATACATAATTAAAAATCCTTTTTCAATATTAAGTCAGTAAAAGAAGGAAACATTTCATCTTGATAAAATACTTCAAGATACCCTCAGAGAATAGCATGCATGAGAGAGAAATAAGAAACACATACTCCATAAATCCAAAAGCAAGAAACTAATATTCAACTTGTTTTTAAAGATTGGATAGTTCACTCAGATGAGCTACAAAAATATAAAATAAGTAGCAAAACTATCCTGAGAGAAGAGAAAAAAAAGTGTTCTAATTTGCAGTTGATATGATTGTCTTCCTAGAATTTCCACATTGAAGAGATGGAGTTTGGACAGCGTAATATTTAGGATTCTTCAAACCTTTTTAACCACTAAGTAGAAATAGATGATAATACCTATCTGCTCAAATATTAAATGAGAAGTAATCAACAAAGCGGGGATATTTGTATGTTTTATAGGGGTTTATAAAAATTATATTCTAAGTTATGTTTTACATTAGCATTCTACTCTCTTGACTATGAAAGTGATGACAGTCACATATCATTGACTACTTAGTTCAAGGCCATTCTTTTATCCCTTCATCCAGAAATTAAAGATGTGGCAAAATTTATTTCCATTTTTTATTTTTAGTCATTGAATACAATTGTATATAGGAACAAACTAAAAATCATCTATTAGTTCCCAAACATGAATCTTAAATAGAGACCATCCATGTCAGTAACAAAAACATACATGTACATATGCATTTCTGCATGCATATGCACTGGTGAAAAGTCAATCTATTACAATAACACAAAAACATGTAGTTTGGACATAACTGCAATTTTTCAAGATTTTTTCAAATATGGATAATTTTACATTATTAAAAATATTCTTGGGTTTTGTTTGTTTGACAGACACCTTCATTAAGCTGGATGTTTATGGTATGAATATACTGCTTATTTGATAACACTTCGTCAACAAGAAACAAAAATATATTAAAAGGTCTCTCAACTGTCCCTAGAAATTCTGATGCTAAAGCTATCTGCATGAAACATATCAAGAAATGTCCTATACAGAGAAAACTTTGGAGAAGTTTTAATTTCTGAAATATTTGATCCAGGTTAATGTGTTTTTCTGATCATTTGTTTAATGTAAAATAAGAGAGAAATCTAACCTGACACTCACTCTCGTCTCTCTCTCTCTCTCTCTCTCTCTCTCTCTCTGACATCTGAGCCCCCTACGCACAACGCAAATCACAGTGAGAATGAGATTATGATGCAATGATCTCGTTGTGGACGTTGCATTATGGCTCAGGCAGTACATAAGCAGTCCCTCGGCACTTGTGCTTACAGCAATTTGAATTTCTCTAGTAGCGCACTATGATTTATGGCATATTTCAGACTTTCTCTTCACCAAGGGAGAACACTGTCAAGTTCATGAGAATTTTGCAACTAAGATAAAGGAGGGAAAGAAGAGCATGTTGAGTAAACAGGAATTTGTGGTTTGTTGTAATTTGGGCATTTAAAACTGGATTGGTTGTGAAATTATCTTTGACAGTTGTATTCAATATCATCCTGTATACTGAATAGAAAAACCGATGGTGTTTATTAGTGAATCATCCATGGGTTTATTCAACCTTCAATTCACATGCAAAACACCTGTTTGAAGATCAAGAGTTAAGGTTTTAGTATTAATAGTAGAATAGACCTTCAACAGGGACCCATATAAAATTATTGTGTTTATCATTTTTGAAACTCCTGTTCTGGCAAACAGGTGGTTTCTTATACCTGCAGTATTTCATTTCCTCATGCACAGCTGTGTGAGAAAATGTTTGATTTTATGAACCACATGCCAGGCTTGGCAATATTTTTATAATGGATGGGAAACAGCAAATTGTATTGCTTCATTTATTTTTCCTATACCAGCAATGTAAATTTTCAGATTTAATATTACATGCTTTCTTCATAGTCCATTTTTGTAATATAAGGAGGTGTTTCTCCAGAAATATGGATAATAGCATGAATTCATCCCTAAATCCACATGCAAAATAAAACACTGCTGATGAAAACTTTTTTTCCCTCCTTTTATATTATTATTCATAAAATTCCCTAGGTATGCATGGTGCTTTATAGAGCATATAAAAAGACAAGGTCCCTGCCACAAAGAGTTTATAGTATAATCCAATCATGTAAAATAGCTCAGATGTAGCGAATACATATTGTTTGAGGGACAACTGTAGGAGGATGAATTAAAAGATACTTATTAAAAAGGACACAGAATCACAAATGATTTTTTGTTTTTATATTTTTAGGACAATTTGTTGGACAAGGGTAAAAAAATGAATAGTGATAAATAATAAAGTTGGTAGGATATCCACTCAAATTTTATTTTCAGATGCTCCATAATTGATGAATTATATCCACAAAAATTTAAATGCTTTAATATATTTTGCTCCTAAATTGCTATAGTACTATCTTACCTCCCCTCTCCATAGCATGGAGGTTGATTTCAGTGACTTAAAGATACTGTTTACTTATGTTATATTACATTATGTAATCAGAAAATAGTATAAATTGAAAGCTTTTCATTCTGAGTCCTGCAATTAATCAAACTTAGTAAAGTAAGATAAAGAAAGGTAACATTATGTCTTCAAAGCCACCTGAGCTAGGTACTGGAAAAACTAAACTGGAGATCAAGTTTCTGGATTTCTAATTTAAACTTTTTTAAAAAGAATGAACGTTCTTTTCCCTATTTTAATAACCTGGAATGAACACTAAAGTAGAAATCCAAACAGCGGACCCTACCTCCAGTAACGCCACCTTAAAAGTCACAAAATGTCAGGCAAGAAATGATCTCCTCTGAGATTCAATTTACTCATCTGTAAAATGGAAATGCCAACAATATTAACATTTTATGTCTCAGATTAAATGAAAATGAAAAAGTAGATGTGAAAATGAGAATAAAAACTTTCCATAATAAAACCCTGGAATGCTGACATTGAACAAAATGCAGCTTGAACCTATCTCTAAAATGGAGGAAATATTCTAACTGGTAAAAATATAGAGGAATTCCTTGAGTAAAGAGAAAGCAAGCAGTAACAAGGATATGTGTACAAAGGTATTCTGGCCTAACTGAGCACTCATTCATTAAACATTCATTCAGGAGGTTTTGTTTTGTTTTGTTTTGTTTTTTAAGTCTTGAGTATTTATTACCACTATTTTTATTTACTTTTAAATTTATGTAATTTAAATTTTCATAGTGACTTTTTTTTTAACAATAAGCTTACAAAAATTTTGACAATTTGACAATTGACTCTTGTGAGCCAGCTCCAGCTCACTACTCCCAGCTGCCCAAAGTCAGAGGTTGTATATATCAAAGCTAGCTCAAGTCTTCTTTTAGTTCCAACATCCCACCATTTTCCCCTTGGAGAATTTATTGAACAACCATATACTAACAGCACATGCCAGTCAGTGCAGCCAAGCCAGTTCTGCCCTTGTCAAGCTGGGATGCTCGTGTATCAGGATGGGCATGAAGCAAACAGACTTGCAAATAAAGATATCATTATGAACTTTTCAAAGTGCTACAGAAAGAACAAGGTGATATGGAATGGAATGGGTTAAGGGCAGAGTTGGAGAACTAGCTTAAATTTATCATTCAGGGAAGACATTTAAGCAGGAACTGGAAAATGAATAGGAGCTAGGAAGTCAAGAACAAAAAGAATTCTGGCCTACTGGTCAGAATTAAGAATACTGGGGAAGGAAGGTGTATATGTTTACAGAATTGAAGAAAGGCCAGTATGGAGAGAAGATAGAAGGAGAAGAATAACCCCGAAGGGTTTGGGGAGGAGAAGTGAAATACATTCTTTATTATGCAGGGTCTTTCTGGCCATGTGAAGAAAGCTGAGTTTTACTCTAAGTACAATGAAAAGCCAATGAAGGCTTTTTAAAAGGCAAATCTCATGAATCAATTTATGATTTACAGTCATCACAGGAGCTGTTATAACAAGAGAGGATGATAAAAGATAAAGGGTGCAAGTGGGAAGACTGAATTAGGTGTTATTGCAGGGGCCACGCTGCGGGGGACTAGCGTGGGTTACCACATAGGCAGTGGAGGCAGTGTGGAGAGGAAAATGAATCCTAGATATGGTTTGGAGGAAGAATAAACCAACATGGCGGTGTACTACATAAGAAAGCATTTGCAAGACAGGGGCAGGGAGCCATATCAAGGATGATTCCAAATTTTCTAGATTGAGCATGTGGCTTAAAAATTTTTTTAAAGGTTACTATTTACTAAATTTGGGGAAGACTGACCAAAGTCAGAGTCCATGCTGGAGCATGAAATTGTATTACTTTACAATTCATTTTGCCTGGGACGAATACTAAAATTCTTGGTATGGATCTTTAAATAGATGGGGGTACTCTAAATCATGCAGGGCAAAGGATATGATGTTAACACTATCTATACAATTTAATTCGTGGATTGCATAATTTTCTGTATGATGAAAACAAGGAGAATTGCTTTGGTCTTAGCAATCTAGAGTTCATGGGTTGTTGACCTGCTTTGAATAACATTAAATATATATATGGATATGGATACGCATATGTATATATATATTATAAGAGCAGTTCCAAGAAAATGGAAGTGGGGATGAGTGACAGAAACTATTTCTGGAATCCTGAGAAATACTTCACTTGATATAATGTCTAAGAACTGATATATGGAGGGAAAAAAAAAAACTAGTTAAACTTCAGGTATTATTAATCCCAAATACGATACTGAAAAGAGACACAAAGGGGAGCAATAAACAAGAAAAAACAACATTAATATAAAATGCCACAATACTAAAAATTCTTTTCAAGATAGTAGAAAACATTTACATCTATCAGTTGCTAAAAAGGAAGTAAATGTTTTGAAGTTAATTATAATTAAGATATGTATTTGTTTCTAAGTAAAATCATATACCATGAATCATAAAAGTAAATGTGAATATTTCTATATCTTAGGAAATTATCCAGAATGATATATTTTAAGATTATCCCTTATTCATGGTAAACATAAAGAAGCTGTAAATTTAAACCATGAAATCATGTGTTGTTATGCCTACATACCTGTATAAAAGTCAATATTCAATTTAAAGTATAAATAAAATATAACTTCCCTTTAAAAGCTTGAAACTTACTTCCAATTCATAAGTATAAGAATAATTTAAAGCACTTTAGCACGTTATTTTATCTATCAATAGTAATTAACACAGTCTTAATCTGGCTAATGTTAATGACCACTGTTCTTCCGTAAATCCCAGTTAAACCAAGCTTATTAAGGGCTAATTAAAGGAAGTCTTATGTGCACTGAATAAAGTAATGTCTGTTTTTAGAGTTGGAGTACATATTTCGTCTGATAACATAAAATGAGACAAAACTTTTCAATTAAAAGTTTACAAGCTGGGGCTTCCCTGGTGGTGCAGTGGTTGAGAGTCCGCTTGCCGATGCAGGGGACACGGGTTCATGCCCTGGTCCGGGAAGATCCCACCTGCCGCAGAGCGGCTGGGCCCGTGAGCCATGGCCACTGAGCCTGCGCGTCCAGGCTCCGCAATGGGAGAGGCCACAACAGTGAGAGGCCCACGTACCGCAAAAAAAAAAAGTTTACAAGCTGATTATTGATTTCTAAAAAAAAAATGTGCCAATGAAACAACTGACAACCTCACTCTTCCTATATATGTGTGCTTTTTACAGGTGAAGCAATGTAATCTAAACCTGGTAGCATATTTCCTGAACACTGCACTAGGCTCAGAATGCAGCAAATAGTCAGTAAAACACCCTTTGGATATATTCAATCAGGATCAAATAGTGCAGATCCTGGATAAGTATGGAATGCTGAAGCATGTAGAGGAGGAAATAGGGTTTCAAATAATGCTGAGACGTTGGGAATACTAGAAACTCCCAACATTTCAGAAGATATTTGTGAGTGTGTATGTGTGTGCATGCACTTTAGTATGTTATTTTTATTTTCTATTTAATAAACTTTAGTATAATGCTTCCAATGTGTCCCATCACGTTCTGAGAAGTAATTTAACCCAAATAATCCCCAAGAGCCCTATGAAATATTTATAATTATTATACCTATCATATAGATGAGGACACTGAGACACAAAAGTTCTAAGATGCCAAAAATGTCGTAAGAAGAACAGTAAAGAACAGAGCCACACTTTACACCCAAGCAGTTAGGCACCATATTTTGTGCTCTCAACACTAAACACAAAGTTGTGTTGCCTCTCAGTTTTCACTTAAATGTTCTCATTCTCTCTCTCTCTCTTTCCCTCTCTCCCCACCTCTCTCTCCCTCTATCTCTCCCTCTCTCTCCCCCCACCTCTTCCTCTCTCTCTCTCTCTTTTTCTCTCTCTCTTCCCACCTCTCTCTCCCTCTCTCATTGTCTCTGACTCTTGCTCTCTCTCTGCCTCCACCCCTGCCAACAACTCCTTTTGGGGAGGCAGCAGTAAATATTGCAGAGTACTGACACAGTTTGGTGCAGTGTGAGGACTGATAGAAAAGGAAATCGGCATATCACTGGAAAGTTGTAGGCATGAAGATTAGGTACACATTAGAAGTTGAGGTGAAGTATGAGTATATGACTATAATAGGAAACTCCCTGTGGTTATAAGAAAACAAAAATGATGTCGAACTACATCACGTGAGGGGTATTTGTTTTGTTTTGTTTTCATCTAAATTAGGAAAGAGGGACTTCCCTAGTGGTGCAGTGGTTAAGAATCCACCTGCCAATGCAAGGGACACGGGTTTGAGCCCTGGTCCAGGAAGATCCCACATGCCATGGAGCAACTGAGCCTGTGTGCCACAACTACTGAACATGCGTGCCACAACTACTGAGCCTGCACTCTAGAGCCTGCAAGCCACAACTACTGCACCTTCATGCCACGACTACGCCTAGAGCCTGTGTGCCTAGAGCCTGTGCTCTGCAACAAGAGAAGCCACCACAATGAGAAGCCCGTGCACAGCAACAAAGAGTAGCCCCGGCTCGCCACAACTAGAGAAAGCCCGCACACGGCAACAAAGACCCAACACAGCCATAAATAAATAAATAAATAAATAAATAAATAAATAAATAAATAAATAAATAAATAAATAAGGAAAGAATAGTGCCTTGAGTTCTGAATAGTGTAAAAGCAAATATATATATATATATATATATACATATATGGATGGATAGATGTGTATATATATATATATATATGTGTGTGTGTGTGTGATTCGAGGGTATGTGACATTTAAATATTTGTTTTTAATATGGTTTTATAGTTCAAATTTGGAGAAAAACAGATGTGATTTTGGTATTGAGGGACATTGTCATGCAAATCTATTTCTCAGACGCAACTTGTATTAGGTGATGCATTGTTTTGACAAATTAGGTAAGATTACCTACTGAATGACTTCCTTACCTGTTTCTATCAATTCCTTTCTTTTCTATTCATTGTTTCTGTTACGTTTATTTCTCAACATTAGTGATTTGTATCCAACTAATCAGAATTCCTGGTTATTGACTAAATGTAATACTGCCTGCACCACATGAGTTTATGATACCGAAATTTCAAACCACAAATCTCTCCATTTTCCTATGGGAATGAGTAGATGTTGTACAGTCTTCATCTTAAAAAGAATTTTTTACAAATAGATGACTCATTCTGGCTGATCATACTTTGAAATATCATATTATTGCTCTGAATCACAAATGAGAAAATAACACACAATAAGGAAAGACCTGGAAGAATAAAATTGTTATGAAGTTCCCTACTACTCTGACTTAATTTCAAAAAACACTTCATTACAAAATTAATATTATTAGAAAGTAGTGATCTACATAAAATTGTATATGCACTTCTGTGTAAATTTACCTCATCAATCACAGCAAGTAGGTTTGGTACTATAAAGAGAAGATATTACCAGCAACATTTTCAATCATGGGGCCATATATCCAAAAGCAATCAATAAAAAAAATACAGGAGCTGACAAACAACTAGTCAACGGAATCATTTTTCCTGAAATACTTAGCAGTAGCCTTTTAAAGTAATTGCTTGTGGTCAATATTACTGTATTTCGGTCTGCTTGCTTGTTAAAATAGAATGGATATCATGTCCATTAATTTTTTTTGGCTATCGGAGGAAGTTTTTCACACCTACAATCAACCATAAGGAGGGGTATGATATTAACATGCCTAAAAAAATCATCTTTTTATCAATTTTACCAAACTTTTGAAGGTCAACAGATTTTTTTAAAGTGAGGGAGAAGAAAATGTATATTTTCATCAAAATGTAAAAGATACATATCCTTTGCTCATCCATAACTTACTTCTTAACAATTTCTCTCCAATTTGTGAAAGTAAAATGCTTCTTATTTTGAACTAACCATTTTGAGAATTTATGTCTTCAAAAAAACATGATGTCTCTGTGAGGGGTTCAATATCAGCATAGATTAAGCCAATTACAGGACACATCTTTCTCAGTTGATGGGAGAACTTAGGAACTGCTGAGTTACACTTTGTGATAAACATTTTGGAAGGTTGCCAAAGCTGTTATAAACATTTCTGAGCTCGCTTTTCCAGGGAACTCTTTTAAAAATCAATTAGAAGTGAAAGTCTTTCAATGCTGGTGTTTTAAAATGTCAAGCTTGTAATACTTTTTTCCTTGCTGTGCATCAATGGCAATATTTCAAAACCTGTATATTAAATTGATTATATTCTATAATTAAACTATTAAAGAGGATAGAATGTACAAGTGTTATAAAATTCACACCACAGTAGAACTGGTTTTTTTTTTCATTTTTATAAAAATAATCCCAATTAGATTAAAAAAAAGGGGGGAAGGCAAAGAAAGAAAGCATGAGGTAAGATGAAAGTATAAATTGGCTATTCAGATTTTATTTTAAAAGCATACTCAAGTATATTATTGATTTTGAAAAATATTTCTTAACATTACAGGTCAACAGGTTAAAATAATAAATGCTTTATGATTCCTGAGGTTAAAATAATAAATGCTTTATTTATGATTCCTGAATCTGGAATTTTTTAGAAAGTAATCTATGGTCAATGGCAGAGGATCAGTTATGAGTCTAAGTTTACAAAAGAGAGGTCTATTTAAAGATTTACTATAATCAAGATTACAATATATTTATTTAAAAATATATAATATGATTTTAGATCATGTTATATGTGTACATGTACCTTATATGTGTACATGTTTGAATATGTGTGTGTACATGCTTAACTTTTTTATTAAAAGGGTATCTTGTCAATCTTTCCAAGGTAGTGCCAACATTTCATGCACAAAAAACAAGTTAACTGTGTGTTATCTATATAATGATGTTACATAAAATTAAAAATTTTAGGAAAACATAAGATTAAAATCATTAACTATCAAAAAGTGTGTCCATTTTCTCTACAAATGATTCACAACTTTACTGTAGAGAGCAAAGGATTAAAATTCCTCATGTATGTGTAACTAACACATTGATATTAATTGGTTTGTCCTTTCAAGTTGTGTTTATCTCTTCATTTCCATCACAGTTTCAAAGGTCACTCCATTCCATTTATAAATCCAATATGACAGAGATTAGTAAAAGCAAAAAGCAACAACTAAATGAGTACCTCATCATGCAATCACACATCTCACAATTCATTTATCCAATTAATAAAAAATACCATCAAATCCTTCGTGGTGAGTTTTTTCAAAGCATCAAAATGGTTCATGTCAAGATAACTTAATCATCAACATTTATGTTCCTCAGTATAGCAAATGTAGAGGAAACAGTGAAATTACACCTTAGGGGAAAGATAGCCAAATAAGTATTTCTATATTTTTCCAAAATAAAATAATTTAAAAAATAAATATATTTAATAAATTCAGCTTATACTAGTAGTAAGTTAATGAGAGTTTCTTGAGAGCTGAAATATACGGGTACTTGTGTGTGTGAGTGCACATTCTCATGTGTGTGTATGTGTGTATGTAGTGTGATATCTAGCTATTTAATTGCTAAGGTAATATATTATCTAGAAGAGGGATCTACAGGATTGAAAATAGTCTTATCATTTACTCATAGATATAAGACATTTTCTAATTTTGATGCTCATTTTGATATATTTATTTTAAACGATTTTAGAACCTGACCTTTCCTCTTGATGTAGGCATAGGTTTGACAGTGGTAGGTACATGAAAGCACAAAAAGAAACTAAATACATGTCGTGTTCATTATAACTGGCAACTCTAGGAGGCTGACATTTAGATTGCTAAAGGAAATCATTTTAAAACAATTTGACCACCTTTGTAAGATTAGCATTTTTAACCTTGATATTTTCACATAAAATGAATATTGGATTTATATTGTCAATATACTCATTGTTTTAACAAGTCTCACTCCAAAAATGTAGTTGGATTATTCAAATGTAAAAGATGAGAGAGGAAAAACAGAAATATAAAAACAAAAGTGAGATAACCCAGAAAGAAGATAT